>NW_027195289.1:90000-162500 GCF_038502225.1 Cherax quadricarinatus
CTGGAACCCTTATCAGAAGTGATCAAAGTCCCAGAACTGTAATGTTGTAGCGAATATGTCCAAGTGTTTTGTTTACGTGTTTTTTTAAACCAAGTTTTAGGTATATATTACTCACAAGTTTGCTAATAGATACCCACAAGTGGGTATCTATTATATAGATAATAGATACCCACAAGTGGGTTTCTATTACATATCTATTACAATAGATACCCACAAGTGGGTATCTATTACAATAGATACCCACAAGTGGGTATCTATTACATATCCATTACAATAGATATGGGTATCTATTATATATCTATTACAATAGATACCCACAAGTGGGTATCTATTACATAGATAACAGATACCCACAAGTGGGTATCTATTATATAGATAATAGATACCCACAAGTGGGTATCTATTACATAGATAACAGATACCCACAAGTGGGTATCTATTACATAGATAACAGATACCCACAAGTGGGTATCTATTACATAGATAACAGATACCCACAAGTGGGTATCTATTACATAGATAACAGATACCCACAAGTGGGTATGTATTACCAATAAGGTGGTTGGCTACACAGTCATAAGCCAACTAGAGCATTTAAATAAGAGTAGCTGAGGCATACATCATGCAGTTGTATTTTATTTGTGTGTGTGCGCGTGTGCGTGTGTGTGTGTGTGTGTGTGTGTGTGTGTGTGTGTGTGTGTGTACTGAAATGTATATACTGAAATGAAAAATTGAAAGCAACTGCTGGTGCTGCATCTGTTGTCGTGGCTGCTTCTGCTGATACTACTGCTGCTTGTATCATTGTTGTTGCTGCTGCTGCTGGCATTCTTGCTGCACCTGCTGCTAGTGCTGCTGCTGTTGCTGGTACTTCTGCTATTGGTGGTGGTGGTGCAGCTATTGCTTCTGCGGTAGCTGCTGTCGCTTCTGACACAAATCGCCACTAAAATGTGGACAGATAATTCCATAAGCCGTTAGAAAGAGGGGTAGAGAAAGGTTTGGTAGGGGAGAGAAGAGCCGGGGAGGGGAGGGAAGAGCCGAGGAGGGGAGAGAAGGGCCGGGGAAGGGAGAGAAGGGCCGGGGAAGGGAGAGACGGGCCGGGGAAGGGAGAGAAGGGCCGGGGAAGGGAGAGAAGGGCCGGGGAAGGGAGAGAAGAGCCGGGGAGGGGAGGGAAGAGCCGAGGAGGGGAGAGAAGGGCCGGGGAAGGGAGGGAACGGAAGAGAAACAAAGGAAAAATTGCAACTGCCTGTTATATTACAATATATGGGGCGACTAGGGTAGAAGAGGCCCTCGCGTGAACACTTCTCCTTCCAGTGTTCACAAGATATTGCCTGGATTCCAGCTGTGGTAAGTGGGAGAGGTCGATAGAGCGTTGCTCTCTGGTGAGGTCTATTATAGATAGGTGTATATGAATGGTATAATTCCAATAAGATGAAGATAGAGTTGAAGAGTGTCGTAGTCACGAAGAATCTTCACGACTACGGTGCTCTTCAACTCCAAGGCTGAGGGACTGATTACCTCGTCTTTTGTATATATTTCTGCAGGTTTCCCATTTTGTCCTTGAATTTGTATTAATAATGCCACTAGATGGCGAAATGTAAACAAATAAAGATACTCAGATGTTGTACGTGTGTCTAATTCCTCATTTCTTGGTTGGGGTGACTGAGCGACTATAGTAGCCATGTTGATGCTACTACAACAACTACTACAACTAACCCATCCCTTTAGGTAGGACCTACTTCCACTGGGGAATCCCGCCTACCAGTGACTATGTCCTCGCCTGCTACCCGTCCCTACCTACCTGACGCCTATATAAGCGACGACTCCTGACCAAGAACCCACCATGAATGTTGACACTTTGTACGAGAATTTACTCGACAGAACAGTCAAGTTTACAAATCGAAAAGGAACCCATTGCTCCCTCACAGCACTCAGACTGACCTTTGACCAGCTACACGCCGACCCAGCCTTTCGACCCAAGATTACAAGAGTAATCATCGTTTCCTCCCAACAACTCCACAATATCAAGAATGCCTCCAACACCTGACCAATCAAGAAGATGGCCTCCCTTGACCAAGCTTCTAGCTTCTGCCAGCCGCCAATCAACATCAAGAATGCAAGATACAGATAGCTGGCCAGCCAGACGACTGAGTGTTCTGCTTTGCTGTTCCCGTATGCTTCCTAGGCTTAGCTGTTGGGTCTAGTCCCGACTCTTTATCTTCGACTCAAGACATTCCTCTCACCGACTATTCTTCGCCCTGTCCCCACTTGCCCCTCGCCCCTAGTGGGTCCTTACCTGTGAGTCCTCTGATCTGATCTGTGCTCCAGAACCTCTACAACCACGGTGCTCTTCACACCAACTCCAAGGCTGAGGGACTGATTACCTCACCTTTTGTATATAGTTCTACTGTCTTCGAGTTATGTCCTAGAATCTGTATTGATAAAGCCACTGGATGGCGAAACGTCTACAATAAAGATACCCAGATGTTGCACATGTGTCTTTACTTTCAAGAAATGTTTTATCAGCCTCGTCGGTACACTGGGGTAATAAGTATTACTTAATGTTGACCTGTAAAGTAAAAGGACACAAGTGCAACTAATGTGACATTTTATTGTTGCAACGTTTCGCTCTCCACACTAAAATGTCACATTAGTTGCACTTGTGTCCTTTTACTTTACATATTATCGGTAATTCTACCAATATTACAATAATGTTGACCTGTATTGTGTTTATCGTCTGCATTACTTGATGAAAAAGGGAAGGAACTGAAAATTTAAAATTGGGTTAGATAGCTCTTAGAAAGAGTCTGTTTACTATCCTTCTCTTTGCTCGTGAGTCGTAGTGAGAATAAGTGTACTTCACAACTGGATACTGAGAGCTCTTAGAAAGAGTCTGTTTACTATCCTTCTCTTTGCTCGTGAGTCGTAGTGAGAATAAGTGTACTTCACAACTGGATACTGAGAGCTCTTAGAAAGAGTCTGTTTACTATCCTTCTCTTTGCTCGTGAGTCGTAGTGAGAATGTATCAGTCATCTTTGATAATAAGGTTCATATTTACTTTGAAGCAAATAGCTTCATCGTCTAGATGAGGATGTTTAGGAAGGGAAGCCTAATGTCTTTCTGGACCCCCAGACAGTCTCATGGCAGGCACGAATGTATTCATTCTGCTGGAGACTTCATGAATATCAGAACTCTCTTGGATAACTTACCAAGATGTCGTTAGGTAAGACACATATGCAACAGTTAGGTATCTTTATTTCGAAACGTTTCGCCTACACAGTAGGCTTCTAAAGTCGAGTACAGAAAAGTTGATGGAAGCAAAAGATACTTGAAGACAATGTAATCAGTCCATCACCCTTAAAGTTTTGAGGTGGTCAGTCCCTCAGTCTGGAGAAGAGCATTGTTCCATAGTATGAAACAATATGGAGATGAAGTGGCAGGATGCAGCCTTATATAGCGCCAAGAAGTGAGACGTAGGTCACTAGAAGAGGTAAGAACTCAGATGTTGGGAGGTCAGGTCCCTCTCAAACATTACCAAGATGTCGTCCATAACACAGTTGCGGTATTGCCAATGATGGACGGGAATCCTAATGTTTCGTAGCACCGAGAGAACTATTTACTAAGACAAGTGTGTAACAGTTTGGTATTGCGCAGCAGTTTCGGTACTGTGCAACAGTCACGGTATTGTGCAACAGTCACGGTGTTGAGCAACAGTCACGGTATTGTGCAACAGTCACGGTACTGTGCCTTTCTCTTCACACACACACACACACACACACACACACACACACACACACACACACACACACACACACACACACACACACACAAAAATATATATATATATATATATATATATATATATATATATATATATATATATATATATATATATATATATATATATGTATGTACATATGTACATATATACATACGTGTAAATACATGCTGTATGTGTCAGTCTCTGTATCTGAATGACAAAGTTCTTAGTGACTGAAACATTGTGATTGTCGAAACTCCAAGTGAATCATCAGATTAACAAAGCTCATAGTAAGTGAAACAGTGGCTTGAAAGAACTCCCAGTGAGCGAAACGTTGCATTGACAAGTGTCCCAGTGAGCGAAACGTTGCATTGACAAGTGTCCCGGGGAGCAAAACATTGCATTGACAAGTGTCCCAGGGAGCGAAACATTGCATTGACAAGTGTCTCAGGGAGCGAAACATTGCACTGACAAGTCTAAATCTCCCAGGGAGCAAAACACTGCGTTGACAAGTCTCCCAGGGAGCGAAACACTGCGTTGACAAGTCTCCCAGGGAGCGAAACGTTACAAAGATAATTATCCTCTTTTTATACATGGCTTTATTAGGTGTGTCTTGAAGCAGGTGAAGGGCTTTAAATTCAAGGAAATGGAGTTACCCCTCCCCTTCCTCGGATCAAAAATGAGTATACCCCTCCCCCCACCAGTTGCTATAAGAAGAACATAAGAACATAAGAACGAAGGAACACTGCAGAAGGCCTACTGGCCCATGCGAGGCAGGTCTAAGTCTCCTACCGGCTTAAGCCAATGCACCCAACCTAGTCAGGTCAGGTCACATTGACTTAAGGGAGGAACACGGCAACCGACCTGTTAGCACAAGCTATCAGGTCTAACTCACACCCACCCACATCTACTCATGTATTTATCCAACCTATTTTTAAAGCTACACAACGTTCTGGCCTCTATAACGGTACTTGGGAGTTTGTTCCACTCATCCACAACTCTATTACCAAACCAGTACTTTCCTATATCCTTCCTGAATCTGAATTTTTCCAACTTAAAACCATTGCTGCGAGTCCTGTCTAGGCTAGATATTTTCAGCACACTATTTACATCCCCTTTATTTATTCCTGTCTTCCATTTATACACCTCAATCATATCCCCCCTAATTCTACGTCTTTCTAGAGAGTGCAGTTTCAGGGCCCTTAGTCTATCCTCATAGGGAAGGTTTCTGATACATGGGATCATCTTTGTCATCCTCCTTTGTACATTTTCCAGGGAATTTATATCCATTCTGTAATACGGTGACCAAAACTGTGCAGCATAATCTAAATGAGGCCTAACCAAGGATGTATAGAGTTGAAGAACAACCTGAGGACTCCTATTATTTATGCTTCTTGATATGAAGCCAAGGATTCTATTAGCTTTATTGCGAACATTTATGCACTGTTGTCTTGGTTTCAGATTACTGCTAACCAGAACTCCTAAATCTTTTTCGCAATCCGTAATATTAAGATCTACATTATTTAGTTTATATGTGGCATGGTTATTGTCCTGTCCAACATTTAGAACTTTGCATTTGTCTATATTAAACTGCATCTGCCACTTCTCCGACCACTGCATCAGTCTATTCAAATCTTCCTGGAGTGCTCGAATGTCCTCGTCAGAATGAATTCGACGGCCTATTTTGGTGTCATCGGCAAACTTGCCGATGTCGCTCTTTATGCCCTCATCTATGTCGTTTATGTAGATTGTGAACAGCAGGGGGCCCAACACTGACCCCTGTGGAACACCGCTCGTGACGCTTCCCCACTCTGATTTCTCCCCATTTATGCAAACTCTCTGCTGCCTATTTGTCAACCATGCCTCTATCCAGGAAAAAATTTCTCCTCCTATTCCATGTGCTTTAATTTTCCTCAATAGTCTCTGATGTGGGACCCTGTCAAAAGCCTTACTGAAGTCCATATACACAATATCATATTCATTACCATGATCTACCTCCTCAAATACCTTAGTGAAAAAAGTTAATAAATTCGTAAGGCAGGAACGCCCCTTTGTAAAACCATGCTGAGATTCGTTGATTAATTTATGCCTTTCAAGATGGCTACGAACTGCCTCGGCAATTATTGATTCCATAAATTTTCCCACTATGGAGGTTAGGCTTATTGGTCTATAGTTCGAAGCTAAGGACCTGTCACCTGTTTTGAAAATAGGTATCACATTTGCCATTTTCCACTTATCTGGCACCATGCCAGTTTGTAGTGATATGTTGAAAAGATTAGCCAAAGGTGTGCTAAGCTCCTCTTTACATTCCTTTAGAACCCTTGCATACAGTTCATCAGGGCCTGGGGATTTGTTAGGTTTTAATTTATCTATTTGCCTAAGGACCATGTCACTTGTGACCCTAATAGTGCACAGTTTATTATCGTCCTGTTCTACATAATTTATCATTACTGGAATATCGCTGGTATCCTCCTGTGTAAAAACTGAGAGGAAGTATGTGCTAAAAATTCTACACATTTCCTTATCACTGTCAGTGAGCTGACCCGAGGAACTTTTGAGTGGGCCTATCTTGTCCCTGATCTTACTTCTGTATACCTGAAAGAATCCTTTTGGGTTAGTCTTCGATTCTTTTGCAACTTTAACCTCATAATCTCTTTTTGCTTTTCTAATTCCCTTTTTTATTTCTCTCTTTAACTGAATATATCGATTTCTTAATTGCCCCTCTCCTCTTTTGATTTGCCTATATATGCCTCTCTTTTGACCAATCAGATATTTTAATCTATTGTTCATCCATTTAGGATCATTTTTGTTTGATCTGATTTCCCTATTTGGAACATAATTTGACTGAGCAGCTAGAACTATGCCCTGGAAAGCATCATATCGGCAACCATCACCACCTACCTGACCCTTAGTCAGGTCATTCCAGTTCAGCCCACCTAAGTAATTTTTCAGTCCTATGAAATCAGCCAAGCGAAAGTCAGGGACGGAGACTTGATTGCCATTATTAGGGGAATTCCATGATATATTAAAACTGAGTGATTTGTGATCACTCTCCCCAAGCTCATCATTAACCTCAAGATTATTAATTAGTGTTTCCCTACTGGCAAGAACCAAGTCAAGGAGGTTATTTCCCCTAGTTGGCTCTGTCACAAACTGTTTTAAAAAACAATCCTGGATCGTATCAAGAAAGTCACCCGACTCTAAATTTCCTGTCAAATTGCTCCAGTCAATCTGTCTATAGTTGAAATCTCCCATTAGCACAACATTTTCGTATGTAGATGCCTTACGAATTTCGTCCCATAGAAGTTTACTGCACTCCCTATCAAGATTTGGGGCCCTGTAAATCACACCCAAAATTAGTTTTTCTCGGCCCTCGAGAAGCTGTAACCAAACAGATTCAGTGGCTGACGCTTCTAATTTAATATCTTGTCTAACACAACAATTTAAATTGTCTCTGACATACATCGCTACTCCACCACCTTTCCTGTTGACCCTGTCAGTGTGGAATAATTTATAGCCTTGTATGTGACATTCAGAGGGCATCTCTCTATCTTTCAGATTGAGCCAGGTCACTGTTATAGCAATAATATCTATGTTTCCTGCACTTGCAATTAATCTTAGCTCATCTATCTTATTTCTAACACTCCTGCTATTAGTATAGTAAACCTTAAGGGAGCTAGTCCCTTGCTGCCCTCTGCTGTCCCCCTTTGTTTGCTGACCTGTTCTATTGTCTTTATTTATAACTTCATGCTGAATGCCTTTTATACATTTACTGTTTCCAACCCTAGTGTTGCAACCTGCTTGTTTCCCACACACACCCATACCTCTATCTTCCATCAGTTTAAAATCATAGGCATTTCACCAATGGCCTTCTCAATCGAGTCTGCAAGTGCTACCACCCCTGACCCAGAGAGATGTACCCCATCCCTTGCATACATATCATGTTTGCAATAAAAGTTGTTCCAGTTGTCAATGAATGGGATTGCAAGTTCCTTGCAGTATCTGTCTAGCCAACAATTTACACCAATTGCCCTAGACAACCATTCATTTCCTACTCCCCTTCTAGGCAAGATGCTACATATGATTGGGATCCCTCCCTTAGACTTAATGAAATCTATAGCTGACCTGTACTTATCTAGCAGCTCTTCTCTCCTACCCTTCCCAATATCATTTCCACCAGCATTGAGACAGATAATGGGCTTGTTCCCATTACCTGACATGATATTATCCAGCCTGTTGACAATGTCCCCAACACCAGCTCCAGGGAAGCACACTCTATCTCTCATCTTCTTATTCCTATTACAAAAAGCATGGTCAATATATCTTACCTGAGAGTCACCAACCACAAGAATGCGCTTACCTTCATTAGCAGGGGCAGTAGTACCCTTACCTTCACTGGCCACTGAAGTACATTCATCCTGGAGAACAGAGAAGCGATTTCCTACCTTCAGATCTTCACTCTTAACTTTCCTTATTCTGATGCGCCTCCCATTACTGTGAACAACTCGCCACTTGTAGCAGGTGCTGGGCTGCACCTCACTGCTGGTAGCCGTTGCTACCTCCCCAACTACAGCCTCCTTACAGCGAGAGACAGACTGCACCTCACTGCTAGAAGTCTCATTCCCCACAACTCCAGCCACCTCACACTCTCTCCCAGACCCATTGAGGTGGACCTTCAGCCTCCTAATCTCCTCCTGGAGAAGCAAGACCTCCTCCTTCAACTCTCCAACCTCAGTTTTTAAAACACTGCAGAAGCAAGCCATGCTTTGTAACCGTCCACGCTAATCCCCAAAGCAGCTCAGGGTCTGTGACCTCACGTGACGACTGACTACTGGTATATCCTCACCATGCATATAATTGCTTATTTTTGACCTCGAGAAAATTGCAAATGACCAAAAAATATTCTTCCCAAAATATTTTCTCTATCACTTCGGGAAAAATAATTCTGCGGTTTACAATGGGTGAAAAAAATGGGTGAAAATTTTTTGGGGGGAAATATTTAACCATATAACTCTGGGAAGACACATGTGTGTTTGGTTGGAAGATTTATTACCTGCTCTAACTTGTGTAAACTGAGAGTTCTTTGTTTCGTAAGTGCTGGTTGTTTGTGTCGTTTCTGAGGTAGAGCAAGAAAGGTATAAAATACCGTCGGTATTTTATACCTTTCTTGCACAACTTGTCAGACACTGCAACATTATGGAATCTTGGTTCAGAGGACATCTACAAGACCTTCTTCACGGCTGCTGCAACTAACCCATCTCTTTGGGTAGGACCTACTTCCACTGGGAAATCCCGTCTACCAGTGACTATCCCCTTGTCTGCTACACGTCCCTATCCACTGACACCTATATAACCGTCAGTCTTCTTGCCTGTGCTCCAGATTCTCCTCCACCACGATGCTGTGAACACTAACTCCAAGGTTGAGGAACTGATTACCTCATCTTTTGTATATAGTTCTACTGTCTTCTAGTTATGTCCTAGAATCTGTATTGATAAAGCCACTGCATGACACAACATCTGCAATAAACATATCCAAATGTTGCACATGTGTCTTAACTTTCATCGTTTCTGAGGTAGTAATAAAGTTGGTAGAATTACCGACAATATGTAAAGTAAAAGGACACAAGTGCAACTATTTTTATGTTACCCAAGTAATAGCTTTTATATCCTTTTACTCTTGTACGAGTCTATTGCTCTATCATATTGTATTACTTTTGTCACTAGTACTACCACTAGTGAACATCGAATTGTTACCTCACTAGTATTGCACCTCACTCTGAGCCTTTATATACCCTCTGTGTCCATGTATTGTTTGTAATGGCTTGATAAAGCTCCTGGAGAGCGAAACGTTACCACAATAAATGTCACATTAGTTGCACTTGTGTCCTTTTACTTTACGTTTCTGAGGTAGTTTTTGCAGTGTTTAATGGACGCTCGGTACTTGGCTTGCAATGTTGATCTGCAATATTGCTCTTAAAATGAATTCCTGAGACAAAATGTTTATGTCGATGATGTTTGGGTTTACGTGGATTATTGTTATTGTTAGAAGTGTCCAACTGGTGTAGGTAATTCATGTTGTTATTCTCCTAAATAGAGCCTCCATGCTTGGAGGCTTCCTTGGAGACTAGATTGGAGACCAGCTTCTAGAGCCAATGGAAGACCGAATTGGAGACCAGCTTGGAGAGCCAGTGGAAGACCAGATTGGAGATCAGCTTGGAGAGCCAATGGAAGATCAGATTAGAGACCAGCTTGGAGAGCGAATGGAAGACCAGATTAGAGACCAGCTTGGAGAGCCAATGGAAGACCAGATTAGAGACCAGCTTGGAGAGCCAGTGGAAGAATAGATTGGAGACCAGCTTGGAGAGCCAATGGAAGATCAGATTGGAGACCAGCTTGGAGAACCAATGGAAGACCAGATTGGAGACCAGCTTGGAGAGTCAATGGAAGACCAGATTGGAGACCAAGCTGCTTCAAGCTCATGAACCATAAAATAAAACTTGGTCTCCATGCTTGGAAACTAAGTTCTTTCAAATCCATAGGCTATATAAAATCTGTTCTCGAATCATGAAGATCAAACTTAGAAACCAGATTTTTTGCATGTCAATGGACTCTACAGATTTGTTCTCACAGACCATGTGATGGTTTTGAAAACCGGCATATTGAAGAACTGAGACACGTATGCAATATATGGAAATCTTTAACGAAGAAATGTTTCACCACACAGTGGCTTCATCAGTCCAATACAAAGCAGATATAAGGAGGAGGAGTTTGAGATAATCAGTCCCTCAGCCTGGAATCGATGTGTTCAGTCCATCACTCTTGTAGGAAGTGCAGCACAGGGCCAGAGACGTGGCTTATATACTGTAGTCAGGTGAATGGAAGCAGGAGGCGGCGGGATCACAGTGGGACCTACCACTAGTGTAAGTAGGTCTTCGTTCAAAGGTTGGACAAGTGGTGGAGATCCACTTGGACACCAAACAGTGTCCATAAACTTAAAAAACTTGTTCTCCTGGTGAAACACCTGTGTTCCAGTCAGTATTTTATTCCTCTAAATTCGAGTGAATCGTTTTCTACAAATAATGGAGTATAGGTCTTGCTATGAAAATATGTTGGGCCAGTGTTACATTTGAGTTGCTAAAGACTATATGTTACTACCAAATTACATATAAAAGGCCAACAAATTCAATGTGTGTTTCAAATATCGAGATACTACGAAATTTTAAGTGTATATTGCCTCTGATATGAGGGTAAAGACTAGACGTCAAGTCTAATAAACCCTGACATCAAGCTTTGATAATTTGTAAGTTGCATCTAAATGTGAAAATGAGAAATGTCTTGAGTCGGGTCGATAATGGAAGAGAATATGTGAATGTTGGACAGGGACACGACGGTCAGTATTATTATAATCAAGGGGAAACGCTAAACCCGTAAGATTATTCAGCGCCTGAGGGGGGGATGTGGAAGGTATTCAGTTTTAATTCAGGGAACTGGAGAATAGATCCGATTCCCTTGATCAAGAGCCCCTCTCACCAGCGTCAAGAAACCTTCCTTGACGGGACGATGGTCAGTAGAATCATAAATGGAGGCAGTAAATGTGGAAGCAGAGAGAAGATCGAGTCATTTAGGCTGATCATGCTGTCTTAACCTCTACTTTCATGAGTGAGGCTCCGGCCTGATCATTATCTGTAACTTCATGTAGCTTAAGTGACCTTTTGTGATTTCAATTCCGATCTTCCCCACTTTATACTTGTTGCCACAGAGGTGCTCAGTAATGCTGTATCGACCCATCAACATGTCATGGTCATGCATACCTGGAATTTGACTGTGGTTCTTACAACCTTACAACCTTCTCGGATCTTCCTCCCCTTGGTGAAAGTATTACGAATTACAGTACTGTGAAATCTTTGGTTGCTTTCTTGAGGTTCACATGTATACGCTGAATCAAAAGCTGAGTGTATTACAAATTTTGATTTCAAACGATCGTCTGGGTGACAGTACACTTGTGGAAGAGAAATCAATATTTAGTATTGTTATTACTATTGTTATCACTATTGTTATCTCATGTTATCTCATTGACTTGTGGGCAGAGCTCAAACTGCCCTGAACATCCGAAATTCTCTCTTCCCATGTGGTATGCAAGATTTTCAGTAGCTTTCGGTTTGTACACTCTGTTAGTCTGTTGCTGGAGGGGTGATGTCATGCCACAGAAACTCGACAGATAATGTGCTTGCATTGATGAATTATGTCAATGGTCAGAGAACAGTGTATAGAGAAAAGTTTGATGCAAGGCGATATTATCGCTGAATTCATCGGCTCTGAGCGGTTTTGTCGGAATTGGTGTTGACCCAGAGTATCTTGCAAAGTTACCGCCCAACACTAGCAGGCATCAATTATTTCTCTTGGAAGGCGTGAAATTAGTTAATAGGTCAACAGATATTATCTCCGACTTCTCCGAAGTAGATGAATGGTTCAGAGAACCGACAAGTTGATAAATTAGACACATGTGCAACTCTTGGGTATCTTTATTGAGGAAAGTAATGGGATAATGTACGATCTAGTTGGAACCAATGACATTGCTCCTGAGACATAGTCACGTCAGACATTTGTGTATATACTCGGTGTGTATACTTCAGTACCAGAGTAAGAGGAGCATTCCTAGGGGAATTTGACTCCTTAGCATTTTAATTACTTAGAGCGAGTTCCTATTTTGACGCTGCCATCTAACTGTGTCATGTAAGACTGTTGCATCTAGATGTCAAGGTACTTTGTCCGGGTAGTCATTCGGTGATAGACCAACATCGAACATTCAGCTGCGTACTGGAAATTTCAAATGAAGAGTCTCCTGGAAGAACTGCATTTACAAGCTAACTAACTGGAACACTCAGTGGATGAGGTGTACCAGTGATATGTATGATATAATGCCCATGCACTCTGCCCCAGGCCCAGACTTATGGAACTCCGTGTTCACCAAGGACTGCAAAGAAGTCTCTGTCCAGAGCCTTCAGCATTCTATGGAGAGGGAGCATGGACACAGGGTTCATCCCACACTCACTAAAAACAACAGATATAGCCCCACTCCACAAAGGTGGCAGTAAAACATTTGCAAAGAACTACAGACCGATAGCACTTACATCCCACATCATGAAAATCTTTGAAAGGTTCTAAGAAGCAAGATCGTCAACCACCTAGATACCCATCAATTACACAATCCAGGGTAGAGCAACACGGGTTTATAGCAGGTCGCTCCTGCCTGTCCCAGCTACTGGACCACTATGACAAGGTCCTGGATGCTACAGAGGATAAACAAAATGCTGATGCAGTATACAGAGACTTTCCAAAAGCTATCGACTTTTGCGACCACGGTGTAATATCGCACAAAATGCGCGATAAAGGAATAACAGGAAAAGTTGGTAGATGGAACTATAATTTCCTAACAAACTGAACAAAATGAGTAATAGTAAACAGAGTAAAATCTGAGGCAGCTACGGTGAAAAGCTCTGTTCCACAAGGCACAGTACTCGCTCCCATCCTATTCCTCATCTTCATATCTGACAGACGGAGATGTAAGCCATAGTTCCGTGTCTTCCTTCGCGGATGACACCCGAATTGCCAAGACACTGCAAGACTCCAAGCGGACATCAACCAAATCTTCAAAGGAGCCACTCAAAACAATATGATGTTCATTAACGAGAAATTTCAACTATTCGGATAAGAAAAAATTGAGAAAATTAAAATTGAATCAGGATAAACAACAAATAGAGCGAGAAAGCAATATGAAGGACCTGGGAGTGATAATGTCAGAGGATCTCTCCTTCAAAGACCACAATGTATCTACGGCATCTGCTAGAAAAATGATAGGATGGATAATGAGAACCTTCAGAACTAGGGATGCAAAGCCCATGATGATTCTCTTCAAATCGCTTGCTCTCTCTAAGCTGGAATATTGCTGGCGAAATTGCCGACCTGGAGAGTTTACAAAGAGCTTTCATGAACACACACAAGTACGATAAAGCACCTAGATTACTGGGAACGGTTGAAGTCCCTTGATTTGTATTCCTTGGAATGCAGGCGAGAGAGTTACATAATAATATACACTTGGAAAATCCTTGAGGGATTAGTACCAAACTTGCACACGAAAATCACTCCCTATGAAAGCAAGAGACTCGGTCCAGGGCCCAAGACTGTTCAACTGCCTCCTTGCATACATAAGGGGAATTACTAAAAGGCCCTTGGTTGTCTTCAAGAAGGAACTGGACAAACACCTAAAGTCAGTACCTGACCAGCTGGGCTATGGTTCGTACGTCAGTTTGCGTGTGATTAGCAGTAACAGCCTGGTTGATCAGACCCTGATCCACCACGAGGCCTGATCTCAGACCGGGCCGCGGGGGTGTTGACCCCTGAAACCCCTCTCCGGTATAGTTCTACTCCCATAGAGAGTACTCCCATAGAGCGTGTTCCCAGAGAGCGTATGCCACACCCAGTCCATGATGGGTGTGGCATCATGGACTGGGTGTGGCATCATGGACTGGGTGTGGCATCATGGACTGGGTGTGGCATCATGGACTGGGTGTGGCGTATTTTTATTTTTGTCATGAGTCACAACCAAACATCCAGCATTCCATCTCTAATCAGCTAAAAGCTAACTAGCTTGTTATCATACTGGTAGAAGTGGTCCTCACCCGTTTTGAGAATAACTTCCGCTTCTAAATGTCAACAAGAGAGCGGGCTGGACTCAAGGCTAGTTGACATTGTAGTTATAATTCCTCTTTTGGTCAGTTAACAGCCGCTGATGAATATACTTGAGTTTTGTGCTCTGTATGCGTGTATGAGATGTTATAAGAACATAAGAAAGGAGGATCACTGCAGGACTACTGGCCCATGCTAGGCAGGTCTAAGTCACCTATTGGTCCAGTCCAGTCAGGTCTAATTCACACCAACCCACACCCACTCAAGTATCTGCCTAACATATTTTCGAAACTGCAAAACGTTTTAGCTTCAGTGACATTACTCGGGATTTTGTTCCACTCACCCACAACTCTACTGCTGAAATATTTCTAAATATTTCTATTTCTAAATCTGAATTTTTCCAGCTTGAGCCCATTTCTGTGAACCCTGTCTGGTCAAAATTTTTTAGCACGTTATTTACATTCGCTTTATTTATTCCTGTTTTCCATCTATACACCTCAATCATATCCCCCCTAATTCTACGTCTTTCTAGAGATACGAACATCGTAGGAATCAAATGCGATTCTCAGCCACACCAGATCTTGCAATAACACTGCAAATTGGTTAGAAGCCAGAGTTTGTAGATGAATGGTTCGGAGAACCGACATGTTGATAAATTAGACACATGTGCAACTCTTGGGTATCTTTATTGAGGAAACGTTTCGCCACACAGTGGCTTCATTCTATTCAAGATTGATGGACTGACCACATCGACTCAAGGTTGAGGGACTGATTACCTCATTCTCCTCCTGTTCTTCAAGATTCTCCTTTGTATGGACTGATGAAGCCACTGTGTGGCGAAACGTTTCTTCAATAAAGATACCCAAGAGTTGCACATGTGTCTAATTTATCAACAGAAGCCAGAGTCTTTGTGCCTTTATAACTTAAGTTATTATATATAATTTGAAACCGGATTCCTATCTGAACTCGTTGGACTGTTGTATATGCAGTTGTTGTGCAAGAATGGTATATAATACCGACAAGATGAAATTAAGACACATGTGCAATAAAGATACCCAGATGTTGCACATGTCTTAATTTCATCTTGTCGGTATTATATACCATTCTTGCACAACTTGTCAGACACTGCAACATCATGGAATCTTGGTTCTGAGGACATGTACATAACCTTCACGGCTACGACTACTACTACTACAACTAACCCATCTCTTTGGGAAGGACCTACTTCCACTGGGGAATCCCGCCTACCAGTGACTATGCCCTCGTCTGCTACACCTGACGTTACTATATAAGCTCCAGGCACCTTGCTTCTGCTTCAGAATCTCCACGACTACGGTGCTCTTCGCACCTACTCCTAGGTTGAGAGACTGATTACCTCATCTTCTGTACATAGTTCTACTGTCTTCAAGTTATGTCCTAGAATTTGTATTGATAAATCCACTGGATGGCGAAACGTCTACAATAAAGATACCCAGATGTTGCACATGTGTCTTAATTTCATATGCAGTTGCACATTGATGAATTGACGGGTACCCAGATTCTGCTGCTCCCTCCTATACTTTAACCAGTGGCCTGGTGGCTCAACCTCTAGCTTCAAGCAGCGAGGATCTGGGTTCGATTCCCAGCGAAGGTAGAAACACTGGACGTGTTTCTGTACACCGGTTGTCTCTGTTCACCCATTAGAAAAATGGGTACCTGGGTGTTAGTCAACATCCTGGGACAAAACTGACCTAATTTGCGGGAAATTACAACTGAAAAGGCCTAGAGCTATCATTCATCTCTCCCCCCTTCCCCTTCCGTGGTTGTTTTGCATATTCAGCCGAATCGCCGACTTAGACCTATTCGGCAAGATTCACTTTGCCGAATTAGCCGAATGAAAAAAAATATTTTTTGCCATAAATCAGCGGAAATCGATCTGAGCATAAAAGAAAATATATATATCCTTCACTTCAAGTAATATTAAATAAATTTAAAGTGACCATACTACACATACCAGTCCAAAACTCAAGAAATATGACTCTTTTAAGAACTATGCTAGAGAGTGTACTGAATCTCTCCCTTCATGGGCTGGGAGTACGTAAATCCTCCCAGATTGCCCTACCAGCTTTTCTATCCTCTTCTATAGCATCAAACGTGTTAATAAAACACAATCTTCCGGACAACCTCAGTGACACAGCGGGAATACAAGACCCTAACTACACCAGTATCATTACCGGATGGGAGACTCTTGCTGCTCCAGCACCAAAACCTAGTACAGCACTGGCCTACAAACAGTCGAGTTGGAATGGCCCCATCGCTGAAAAGGTGCTTGCCGATATGCTTAGAGCTGCAACGTCCACCAGGGAGAATGCCCATCTCCAAGCTGTGAGTGTACCTCACTCTGGGGACTTCTCCCAGTTTCCATTTAAGAAATGCTAACACACCAGGACCCACAGACCCTCCGTATTGCAATGGCTCTCTGCCTCAGTGCCCCGGTTCACATGATATATACGTGTACTTACGGTGATGCGCAAACCGATCAATATGGTCTACATGGCCTAAACTGCTCCACAACCAAGGGCTGGCATGCAAGACAATTAAGTCAACGACATCATAAAGAGAAGCCTTGCTACAGCTGGATGCCCAGCAGAGAGAAAGCTCCAATCACTAGCAGCCAACAATACTCGCAACCCTCCAAATCACCCTGACAGGATCACGATCTATCCTTGAAAGAATAGCAAGCTTTGAGCATGGGACTATACCTGTGGTTCGATACTTGCTAACACCTACATCCATCACAGTGTCGGGCGACAGGGAGGAGCTGCAGATCACAGGGAGGAGTACAAGATCAGCAAGTACCCAGACACAGGCCATCACTATCAATTTGTCCCAGTGGGATCGGAGACCTTGGCATCATGGGGAAAGAGTGCCGCTCGTTTCCTCGAGTAACTGGGTTCCAGACTCATTGACACCACCAGGGACCCAAGGGTGGGCGGCCACTTTCATATTCCAGCGCGTCAGTGTAGCCATCCAGAGGGAAAATGCTTGCTGTGTACTGGGCTTGCGTCCAGCTTCAGAGGAGTTGGAGGAGATTCGTAATCTTTGATATATTGTGGTTTGTGTATGTATCTCTCTCTCTCTCTCTCTCTCTCTCTCTCTCTCTCTCTCTCTCTCTCTCTCTCTCTCTCTCTCTCTCTCTCTCTCTCTCCCTCTCTCTCTCTCTCTCCCTCTCTCTCTCTCTCTCTCTCTCCCTCTCTCTCTCTCTCTCCCTCTCTCTCTCCCTCTCTCTCTCCCTCTCTCTCTCCCTCTCTCTCTCCCTCTCTCTCTCCCTCTCTCTCTCCCTCTCTCTCTCTCTCTCTCTCTCTCTCTCTCTCTCTCTCTCTCTCTCTCTCTCTCTCTCTCTCTCTCTCTCTCTCTCTCTCTCTCTCTCTCTCTCTCTCACTGGGAAAGTTGATAGATAGCTCTAGGCCTTTCATGTTGCAATCAACACATCAGGAGCTTGCACTGTTGCAGGAAAGGGGATAAAATCCCAGCAAACACATTCAGGGTGAGCGTTTTTGCCAGAATAAGGGAGGAGGGAAGCAGAGAGTAAGAGCCCAAGGGTGCCACTTATGCCAGTCTGGTGCCTGGAAGGTTGACTAATTTTTGAAGCATTATAAAACCGTCATTCCACAAGCACTGATACTGTCATGACAGCATGACGAGCATGACAATTAGTGGCATGACAATTAGTGGCATGACAATTAGTGGCATGACAATTAGTGGCATGACAATTAGTGGCATGACAATTAGTTGCATGACAATTAGTTGCATGACAATTAGTGGCATGACAATTAGTGGCATGACAGTTAGTGGCATGACAATTAGTGGCATGACAATTAGTGGCATGACAATTAGTGGCATGACAATTAGTTGCATGACAATTAGTTGCATGACAATTATCATGAATTCCGTCAACTTCGATATGATGTAAAAGGCTTAATATCTTTGGTGCACCGCGGCCTTATCCCTAAACCTCTCGCTTCACACAGCGAGGGTCGGCGTTCGATTCCCAGCCAGGGTAGAAACATTGCGCGTGTTTCTTTACACCGGCTGTCTATGTTCACCCGTCAGTAAAATGGGTACCTGGGTATTAGTAGACTGGTGTGGGTCTCACCCTGGGACAAGGACCTAATTTGACTGAAATGTTCTGCATAACAAAGGGCTTTCTATATAGTAGTATGTCAGTGATGTCAGAGAGAGAGAGAGAGAGAGAGAGAGAGAGAGAGAGAGAGAGAGCAGTGTAAATTACCTTTTCTGTGGAAAGAGACAAATGTAGTCGCTGTTCATACAAGGAAGAACAGAGGGTAAATCAGCAGCTACAAACCTGTGTAACTCCTGTCAAGTCACTGACAAAATTCACGAGACGATAATATCTCGGCCAACCATAACATTTTTCGATTACTACTCTCTACTTTCTGGCCGTTAACATGGCTTCAGAAAAAGTTGCTCTGCTTCTGAGCTGTTAAATCTCTCTAATATTGTGGCACTAGTCGCAGGATGAATCAAAGATCAGTGTAGTAACACTGGTTATTATTGGTGCTTTCCAGAGAGTGTGGCACCACAGACTCTTGGCAAAACTGTAGGCACTTGGAGTGTCTGGTTCTTCACTACACCTTAGTGATTACACTCAAGGTAGATGCAGTTCTAAGAGTAGTTATCAGTGAGACAGAGTGAAGAAGGCACTCAGTGCCACACACACACACACACACACACACACACACACACACACACACAGAGCTAAGGGGAATGTCCTATGAAGAAAGATTAAGGGAAATCGGCCTGACGACACTGGAGGACAGGAGGGTCGGGGGAGACATGATAACGACATATAAAATACTGCGTGGAATAGACAAGGTGGACAAAGACAGGATGTTCCAGGGAGGGGACACAGAAACAAGAGGCCACAATTGGAAGTTGAAGACACAAATGAGTCAGAGAGATATTAGGAAGTATTTCTTCAGTCATAGAGTTGTAAGGCAGTGGAATATCCTAGAAAATGACGTAGTGGAGGCAGGAACCATACACAGTTTTAAGACGAGGTTTGATAAAGCTCATGGAGCGGGGAGAGAGAGGGCCCAGTAGCAACCGGTGAAGAGGCGGGGCCAGGAGCTAAGACTCGACCCCTGCAACCACAAATAGGTGAGAGTACAAATAGGTGAGTACACACACAGTTTTAAGACGAGGTTTGATAAAGCTCATGGAGCGGGGGGAGAGAGGGCCCAGTAGCAACCGGTGAAGAGGCGGGGCCAGGAGCTAAGACTCGACCCCTGCAACCACAAATAGGTTAGTACACACACACACAAGGGGTTACAGTTGGAAGTTGAAGATTCACATGAATCACAGGGATGTTAGGAAGTATTTCTTAAGTCACAGAGTAGTCAGGAAGTGGAATAGTTTGGGAAGCGATGTAGTGGACGCAGGATCCATTCACAGCTTTAAGAAGAGGTATGATAAAGCTCGGGGAGCAGGAAGAGTGACCCAGTAGCAAACAGTGAAGAGGCGGGGCCAGGAGCTGTGACTTTGCCCCTACAACCACAACTAGGTGAGTACACACGATAGAACCTGGAGTTTACCTGGAGAGAGTTCCGGGGGTCAACGCCCCCGCGGCCCGGTCTGTGACCAGGCCTCCTTAGGTCAGTGTCCCAGGATGCGACCCACACCAGTCGACTAACACCCAGGTACCCATTTTACTGATGGGGAACATAGACAACAGGTGGAAAGAAACACGTCCAATGTTTCTACTCTGGCTGGGAATCGAACCCTGGCCCTCACCGTGTGAAGCGAGAGCGTTAACCACCAGGCCACCAGAGCCCCCAGTCAACGCCCCCAGGGCCCGGTCACAGACCAGGCTTCCCAGTGACACTCTGAGGGTAAAGTTTAGGTCTTCGCCTTGACTACGACCTGGAATTTCATACCAACACATAGCCAAGAAGGTCTCCAAAACAGTAGGTATCCTCTCCAAGATACGGTACTATGTATCCCAAACGGGTCTGGTCAACCAGACTGTTGCTGTTTGCCGCAAGCTAAACAGCTTCAAGGAGTCTGAAGACCACGTGGGCAAAGTTACCCTTTCTATCTATCCCGTCATCTATTCTCTCCTCTCTACCCATCCACAGTTTTCCTGTTCCCATACCCCATCCCACCAGTCCCCTGGTCGTACATTCCCCATCACTACTCCCGTCCCAAGGGCTATATTTCACAAATACTGCTTACACAACACCTCCCTTTCCTTCCCTCCCTCAAGGATTTGCCTACATGCCCTCCTCTCCCTACCCAGTACCTACGTAAAAGAATTTTTTCCTCATGACTAGGCCCATGGCCATCATTCACCCTCATTACATCGTTAGAGGTGTTTTCGACTGTTTGATATTATCCCCATTACTCGGGTGGTAGTAGTAGTAGACCTACTGGACCATACTAGGCAGGTCACACCCACTTAACAAGAAACTAACACTGCTGCAGGCCCAAGCTAAGCAGGTCCACCTCACATCCACCCACACCTACTCATGTACTTGTCACAAAGGTTTAGTTTTAGTGATACTATCCGGGAGTTTACTCCACTCGTCCACAACTCTATTTTTATTATTATTATTATTATTATTATTATTATTATTATTATTATTATTATTATTATTAACACATTAGCCGATTCCCACCAAGGCAGGGTGGCCCGAAAAAGAAAAACATTCACCATCATTCACTCCATCATTGTCTTGCCAGAAGGGTGCTTTACACTACAGTTTTTAAACTGCAACATTAACACCCCTCCTTCAGAGTGCAGGCACTGTACTTCCCATCTCCAGGACTCAAGTCTGGCCTGCCGGTTTCCCTGAACCCCTTCATAAATGTTACTTTGCTTACACTCCAACAGCACGTCAAGTATTAAAAACCATTTGTCTCCATTCATTCCTATCAAACACGCTCACGCATGCCTGCTGGAAGTCCAAGCCCCTCGCACACAAAACCTCCTTTACCCCCTCCTTCCAACCTTTCCTAGGTCGACCCCTACCCCGCCTTCCTTCCGCTACAGACTGATACACACTTGAAGTCATTCTGTTTCGCTCCATTCTCTCTACATGTCCGAACCACCTCAACAACCCTTCCTCAGCCCTCTAGACAACAGTTTTGGTAATCCCGCACCTCCTCCTAACTTCCAAACTACGAATTCTCTGCATTATATTCACACCACACATTGCCCTCAGACATGACATCTCCACTGCCTCCAGCCTTCTCCTCGCTGCAACATTCATCACCCATGCTTCACACCCATATAAGAGTGTTGGTAAAACTATACTCTCATACATTCCCCTCTTTGCCTCCAAGGACAAAGTTCTTTGTCTCCACAGACTCCTAAATGCACCGCTCGCCCTTTTCCTCTCAACAATTCTATGATTCACCTCATCTTTCATAGATCCATCCGCTGACACGTCCACTCCCAAATATCTGAATACATTCACCTCCTCCATACTCTCTCCCTCCAATCTGATATCCAATCTTTCATCACCTAATCTTTTTATCCTCATAACCTTACTCTTTCCTGTATTCACTTTTAATTTTCTTCTTTTACATACCCTACCAAATTCATCCACCAAACTCTGCAACTTCTCTTCAGAATCTCCCAAGAGCACAGTGTCATCAGCAAAGAGCAACTGTGACAACTCCCACCAAACTCTATTACCAAATCTATATCTTATATGTTTTCTAAATGTAAATGTTTCCGATAGTAGCTCCATCTCTGTTAGAAGGAAACCTCTGAATCTGCCATGGCAACTGAACCCTTTGTGGAACGCTTGACGATATGCTCATCATCTTTTCTGCTGGAAGGAAACCATTGAAGCTTATGTAGCTACTGGACATGTGGTGGAATGTGTGACGTTATTTCTCATCACTCAAGTAACTCATGCTATGCTGGGAAGGAAACCTTTGAAGCCGTCGTAGCTTCTGAACTGACGAAGTCTTCATCGCCCTGCGGAGTCTCCCACCTTAGGCTGACATATTTAATTGTTTCATGTATGTAACCCTTCATAAGACACATGTGCAACAGTTAGGTATCTATTCCGAAACGTTTCGCCTAGAGAGTAGGCTTTTTCAATCCAGTACAGAGGAGTCAGCAGAAGCAGTAGAGATGTACACACGATGTAATCAGTCCATCACCCATGAAGACGTAGTTTTGGGGTGGTCAGTCCCTCAGCCTGGAGAAGAGTTTGGCTCCAAAGTCTGGAGCAATGTGAAGTTGAAGCAACAGTATATGTAGACTTACTGTCAAAGATGAGTCGCAGCCTACTAATAGAAGAAAGAAGGCTTTCGCAAAGTTTGTGCATTGTGTTTGTCCTCCCAAGCAACCAAGACCATGTCATAGCGGTCCAGTAGATGGGACAGGCAGGAGAGAGATACTCTAAACCCTGGGTTGTTCAATTGATGGGTATCTAAGTGGGTGGCGATCTTGTTTCTTAGAACCCTTTCAAAGATTTGTATAATGCTACACTCTTCCGTTTCAGGTGTCTCAAGTTGAAATCTCCCAGTAGCAAGATGTCTGGGGCAGGAGTTGGGAGATTTCCAGACGGTCAGTTTCCAAAAGTTGTTCCTGGAATTATTAGGAAGTTGCATCAGGAGGTTTGTATACAACCACAATGACAAGGTTTGGGTTTGCAGTCTTTACTGCCAAAATTTTAACTACATCATCTGAGGTGTTAAGTAGTTCCGAGCAGATGAGCAACTCTGTGACGTACAGACCAACCCCTTTGCCCCTTATTGCCTGTTTACTCTGTCGCATCTGAATAGGTTATAACCTGTGATCCATATTTCGTTGTCTCAGTAAATGCCTCAAACATTGCATTCGACTCTGTGATCAGTCCACTGATGAAAGGTATTTTGTTTATTGATGGCTTTGGGCCCTGTATATTTGCAAAGATAAATGCTGTCGTATTGATGGCATAATGTGGGGGAGAGGGGCCTTTCCTTGCTGGCATTAATATCTGTTGTTCGGGAGTAGAGGCCACTGCCTCCCAGCACACATAAGGGGGATTACCAACAGACCCCTGGCAGTCTTCAAGCTGGCACTGGACAAGCACCTAAAGTCAGTTCCTGATCAGCCGGGCTGTGGCTCGTACGTTAGTTTGCGTGCAGCCAGCAGCAACAGCCTGGTTGATCAGGCTCTGATCCACCAGGAGGCCTGGTCACAGACCGGGCCGCGGGGGCGTTGACCCCCGGAACACACTCCAGGTAAACTGACTGTGCCTCCACTCCAGAAGTGTTCCGAGTTGGTGCCAGATTCCTATCATTTCTTGCCAGCTTCTTTTCTTCCTGGCACTAAAAAACCTCTGTCTCTGGAGTGGTTGTGGCTACCCTGGTTTGCTTCCCATAGTCTGAGTGATCTGTATCTTCTTGTCCCCTTCAGATGGCGAGACTGACAGTATGCATTTTAGAAATCATTGTCATGTGGGTGCGGCATTTTTTGGATTGGTCAAAGTTGCACCTCCCACATGTTTTTCCAAATATTCCATTCCTGCAGAGATTTGATTTCTGTTTTCCCAGGATTTTTTGTAGCTTCTTTCCCTACTGGTGCATTTTTCCTGACTCCCCACCTATACTAACATCAGTGCCTCCACTGATATTAGAAATATTGCGGCAACCAGTGGCTTCTTCAGTCCAATACAGTTGAAAAGGGAGGAGTTTGAGGTAATTAGTCCCTCAGCCTGGAGTCGATGTGTTCAGTCTATCAATCTTGAAAATAGTGGAGCATACTCGCAAAAATGGGGATTAAATACTGGTGACAGATGGGGTGACAGCAGTGGTAGACGGAGTCACCAGTGGAGAAACCTGCTAGTGGAAGCAGATCCGGCCTATAGGTTAAACCTATAGGTTAGACAAGTTTTGAAAACTTCCTTGCATCAGGATCCCAAGATAACAAATAAATAACAAAAAAGCCACAATACCGTTACCGGAACGATACACAAATAACCCGCACATAAAAGAGAGAAGCTTACGACGACGTTTCGGTCTGACTTGGACCATTTACAAAGTCACACTTGAAGAGGGAACTTCACCATTTCCCGAAGTTAGTTCCTAGTCATAAAATATTCTTAAAATGTTTGAAAATCATTGAGAAACTTGTGAAAACGAGATATAAATATATTCTTAATTACTTATGAAATAAGATTTTACTCACTTTTTCCCTTAAATGTCATTGTAACACCAGAACAAACAGCCTGACGGAACAGGATATTATCCAAGAAACCTAGTCTAACACCTGTCTGTTTAGGCAAAAACACCTAGAACCAACAGGTATTTTTCTCCATATATCTTCCCCGATATTTCCCACCCCTACTGCTACTACCTTCTCCCACACTCCCTACCGAAATCCTGTACCTCCCTCGGCCCACCAACAATAATCTTCTCTCCCTCTCCCTCCCTCACCAGCACAAGAACCTCCTTACCCACGTCCTCACAATCTCTGCTACACAACACTTCTCTTGTTATGTTTCATTCCGTCTTTCATACTGTTTACCTCTCGACACTCGGGTATGCTGGCTGTGAGAGTAGTTACTGGTAGTGCAAGTAGTTGTTGGTAGTAGTTGGTGGTAGTGGTAGTAGTTGGTGGTAGTGGTAGTAGTTGTTGGTAGTGGTAGTAGTTGGTGGTAGTGGTAGTAGTTGATGGTAGTGGTAATAGTGGTAGTGGTAGACGATGGTAGTGGTAGTAGTTGATGGTAGTGGTAATGGTGGTAGATGATGGTAGTGGTAGTAGTTGGTGGTAGTGGTAGTAGTTGATGGTAGTGGTTATAGTTGGTGGTAGTAGTTGTAGTGGTAGTAGTTGTTGATAGTGGTAATGGTGGTAGTGGTAGTAGTTGGTGGTGGTGGTAGTTGTTGGTAGTGGTAGTAGTTGCTGGTAATGGTAGTAGTTGTTGGAAGTGGTAATTGGTGGTAGTGGTAGCTGTTGTTAGAGGTAGTAGTTGGTGGTAGTGGTATTAGTTGTTGGTAGTGGTAGTTGGTGGTAGTGGTAGTAGTTGTTGGTAGTGGTAATAGTTGATGGCAGTGGCAGTAGTTGTTAGTAGTGGTAGTAGTTGTTGGTAGTGGTAGTAGTTGTTGGTAGTGGAAGCAGTTGTTGGTAGTGGTAGATGGTGGTAGTGGTAATAGTTGGTGGTAGTGGTAATAGTTGGTGGTAGTGGTAGTAGTTGGTGGTAGTGGTAGTTGTTGGTAGTGGTAGTAGTTTGTAGCAGTGGTAGTAGATGGTAGTAGTTCTGGCTACAGCACTGAGAACACCAGAAGACAAACACTAAGAAACACAATCCTCACAACAAACACGTGTCTCAACAATACGAAACAGTAACCAAAATAAATAACCCACAGTCTGCCTCGGTAAAACCTTCAGCCAGGATTAGCAAGACTAATGTTAATTCTAAGAAGCTCTAAACCCATGTGGGTCATTCAGCCCAGATTAGCTACAGACTACAGCTTCCAAGCATCTGAAAACATAACATTTGGTGTAAGATAAGTATATAGACGTAATTATATCAAGATATTTGTATACTGTCAATAGGGGAGCAGCCGGAAGACAGTCGGAAAGAAGATAGTCGCATGACTATCGAGAAGAAGTCGTGTGACTATTAATAGTCTTAAGACTTTGATAATATCAAAAGTATTAATGAAGGTAAGATGGTAAAAAAGACACATTTGTAACACCTGTGTCTCGTCATGACACATTTTTGACAAGTATTGCATATCAGAAAATACCTGACACGGCAGACCGGTGTTCGAGTCTGCAGCGGCAGCATACAACCACAACTCTCCAGGAATTTAGGTTTAGGTAGGAAGTCAAGAAAATTTGAGTTTGGTTCAAAGTGGATACAACCATCATCTTCATGCGGTAAATCCGTATGGGTCATTCAAGAGTAGCGGTGGAGGTTCGATCCTCCGTTCCTGGGTGTCATTCAGCACAAGCAGTGGTACAGGCTCGATCCTCCGTTACTGTATAATTATCAACATCTGGAGTGGTACAGGCTCGATCTCCCGTCCCTGTATCATCAGTACCAGGGGTGATAGAGGCTAGTCCTTTTCTTATTAAATCGTCTCCTGGTGACCAGCCAGACACGGACAACCCAGCATCAACCTGGTGACCAGCCAGACACGGACAACCCAGCATCAACCTGGTGACCAGCCAGACACAGACAACCCAGCATCAACCTGGTGACCAGCCAGACACGGTCAACCCAGCATCAACCTGGTGACCAGCCAGACAGACAACCCAGCATCAACCTGGTGACCAGCCAGACAGACAACCCAGCATCAACCTAGTGACCAGCCAGACACGGACAACCCAGCATCAACCTGGTGACCAGCCAGACACAGACAACCCAGCATCAACCTGGTGGCCAGCCAGACACAGACAACCCAGCATCAACCTAGTGACCAGCCAGACACGGACAACCCAGCATCAACCTAGTGACCAGCCAGACAGAGACAACCCAGCATCAACCTGGTGACCAGCCAGACACGATCAACCCAGCATCAACCTGGTGACCAGCCAGACACAGACAACCCAGCATCAACCTGGTGACCAGCCAGACACGGACAACCCAGCATCAACCTGGTGACCAGCCAGACACGATCAACCCAGCATCAACCTGGTGACCAGCCAGACACAGACAACCCAGCATCAACCTGGTGACCAGCCAGACACGATCAACCCAGCATCAATCTGGTGACCAACCAGACACGATCAGCCCAGCATCAACCTGGTGACCAGCCAGACACGATCAACCCAGCATCAACCTGGTGGCCAACCAGACACTATTAACCCTGCATCAACCTAGTAACCAGCCAGACACGATCAACCCAGCATCAACCTGGTGACCAGCCAGACACGATCAACCCAGCATCAACCTGGTGACCACCCAGACACGATCAACCCAGCATCAACCTGGTGACCAGCCAGACACGGACGCCCAGCATCAACCTAGTAACCAGCCAGACACAGACAACCCAGCATCAACCTGGTGACCAGCCAGACACAGACAACCCAGCATCACCCTGGTGACCAGCCAGACACAGACAACCCAGCATCAACCTGGTGACCAGCCAGACACGATCAACCCAGCATCAACCTGGTGACCACCCAGACACGATCAACCCAGCATCAACCTGGTGACCAGCCAGACACGGACGCCCAGCATCACCCTGGTGACCAGCCAGACACGATCAACCCAGCATCAACCTGGTGACCAGCCAGACACGGACGCCCAGCATCACCCTGGTGACCAGCCAGACACGATCAACCCAGCATCACCCTGGTGACCAGCCAGACACAGACAACCCAGCATCAACCTGGTGACCAGCCAGACACGGACGCCCAGCATCACCCTGGTGACCAGCCAGACACAGACAACCCAGCATCAACCTGGTGACCAGCCAGACACAGACAACCCAGCATCAACCTGGTGACCAGCCAGACACAGACAACCCAGCATCAACCTGGTGACCAGCCAGACACGATCAACCCAGCATCAACCTGGTGACCAGCCAGACACGGTCAACCCAGCATCAACCTGGTGACCAGCCAGACACGGACAACCCAGCATCAACCTGGTGACCAGCCAGACACAGACAACCCAGCATCAACCTGGTGACCAGCCAGACACGGACAACCCAGCATCAACCTGGTGACCAGCCAGACACGGACAACCCAGCATCAACCTGGTGACCAGCCAGACACAGACAACCCATCATCAACCTGGTGACCAGCCAGACACGGACGCCCAGCATCACCTTCCATCTTAGATCAACAATATCATATTACATTCTTAAATAAATTTTTCTCTGCTCTCAGAACAACACGCAACAATAGCAAAAAAAATTTAACCAGAAAATTTATGTAAATGAAAATAACATTTAATAATTTATCCATACCGAAAAAGGCACTCAAGCCATTTCCATATTCCTGTTTAAAAGCCATTAACGTCATCAACAGTTCTGTTTTCCTGCCGTTTCCTGTTATGTATTTACAAAGAGTTTGCATCAAGGAAAATCTAACGCAGTGAGATATATATATATATATATATATATATATATATATATATATATATATATATATATATATATATATATATTTATATATATATGAGTGGTGTGCAACATTGGATAATTTTGTTACCTTTGATATGCCTTTGAAGAGTTTCGAGAGTTTCACTGCTCTCGGAGCCCGACCATGGACCAGAATCGTCTGGTGCTTGCCTGGTCAACTAGGTTGTTGCTGCTGCTGCTGGAGGCCCGCTTCCCCACATATCCATTACAACCTAGTTGATCTGGCACCTGGTGAAGATACTTGTCCAGTGTCCTCTTGAAGGCTTCTACACTTGTTCCAGACGTGTTTCTGATATCTTCTGGTAAGATGTTGAGTAGTCTGGGACTCCGGATGTTGATACAGTGTTCCTTTATTGTCCCCACAGCACCCCTGGTGAAGATACTTGTCCAGTGTCCTCTTGAAGGCTTCTACACTTGTTCCAGACGTGTTTCTGATATCTTCTGGTAAGATGTTGAGTAGTCTGGGACTCCGGATGTTGATACAGTGTTCCTTTATTGTCCCCACAGCACCCCTGGTGAAGATACTTGTCCAGTGTCCTCTTGAAGGCTTCTACACTTGTTCCAGACGTGTTTCTGATATCTTCTGGTAAAATGTTGAGTAGTCTCGGACTCCGGATGTTGATACAGTGTTCCTTTATTGTCCCCACAGCACCCCTGGTGAAGATACTTGTCCAGTGTCCTCTTGAAGGTTTCTACACTTGTTCCAGACGTGTTTCCGATATCTTCTGGGACCCCGGATGTTGATACAGTGTTCCCTTATTGTCCCCACTGCACCCCTGCTCCTCATTGGGTTTATTTTACACTTCCTCCCAGTGTGTTGTTATGGCAATGTGCAGATTTAGGACCAGGCCCCCGAGTACTTTCCAGGTATATATTATCATTCTGTTCAAGATTGATGGACTGACCACATCGACTCAAGGTTGAGGGACTGATTACCTCATTCTCCTCGTGCTCTTCAAGATTCTCTTTTGTATGGGCTGATGAAGCCACTGTGTGGCGAAACGTTTCCTCAATAAAGATACCCAAGAGTTGCACATGTGTCTAATTTATCAACATATATTATCATGTATCTCTCTCTCCTCCGCTCCAATGAGTACATGTTCAAGACTTGAAGGCGTTCCCTGTAATTTCGGTGCCTTTACTGGCTCAATGTGACCCGTAAACGATCTCTGTATCTGTTCCTCCCCTCAAGGAAGGTTCCTTGATGTTGGTGAGGGGCTCTTGATTTAGGGAATTGGATCTGTGCTCCAGTTCCCCGAATTAAGCCTGAATGCCTTCCACATATCCCCCCCCCCCAGGCGCTGTATAATCCTCCGGGTTTAGCGCTTCCCCCTTGATTATAATAATAATGTATCTGTTCCAGCTCTGATATTTCTCCTGCTTTGAACGGGGCCGTCAGCACTGAGCAATATTCTAAGTGAGGGAGCACTAGCGATTTGAAGAGTGTCACCATCGGCATTATTTCCCTTGTTTTGAAAGTTCTCAATACCCACCCAGTGATCTTCCTGGCTGTCGTGATCTTTGTCTTGTTATGGTCTTTAAAAGAAAGGTCAACTGACATAATTATTCTCAGGTCTTTTACGTATTTCTTACGTTCTGTTTGGTGACCCTCTTGAGTTTCGTATATAGTGTTCCCTCTGAGTTCTTCATTCTTTCCATATCTAAGCAGCTGGAACTTATCACCACTGAACGTCATGGTGTTCTCCACTGCCCACTGGAAAACCCTGTTTATGTCTTCCTGGAATTTTTCAGTGTCCTCTACCGTACTGACTTTCTTGCTTATTTTAGTGTCATCTGTAAATGGTACAAATATATGCTGGGTGTTTTTATCTATGTCTGGTATGAGGATGAGAAACAGCAGAGGAATTTATTAACCAACGTTTTGCCCACCAGTCTCTCTATTAAACATTTCTCCCAACATGCAGTTTATCAATCTACATACAGCCCACCATAGACTATCAACCTACATTTCGCCTACCAGGGGTTTTATCAGTCAACATTTCGCCTACCAGGGGTTTTATCAGTCAATATTTCGCCTACCAGGGGTTTTATCAGTCAACATTTCGCCTACCAGGGGTTTATCAGTCTACATTTCGCCTACCAGGGGTTTTATCAGTCAACATTTCGCCTACCAGGGGTTTTATCAGTCAATATTTCGCCTACCAGGGGTTTATCAGTCTACATTTCGCCTACCAGGGGTTTTATCAGTCAACATTTCGCCTACCAGGGGTTTTATCAGCCTACATTTCGCCTACCAGGGGTTTTATCAGTCAATATTTCGCCTACCAGGGGTTTTATCAGTCAACATTTCGCCTACCAGGGGTTTTATCAGTCAATATTTCGCCTACCAGGGGTTTTATCAGTCAATATTTCGCCTACCAGGGGTTTTATCAGTCAATATTTAGCCTACCAGGGGTTTTATCAGTCTACATTTCGCCTACCAGGGGTTTTATCAGTCAACATTTCGCCTACCAGGGGTTTTATCAGTCAACATTTCGCCTACCAGGGGTTTTATCAGTCAACATTTCGCCTACCAGGGGTTTTATCAGTCAATATTTTGCTTACCAGGGGTTTATCAGTCTACATTTCGCCTACCAGGGGTTTTATCAGTCTACATTTCGCCTACCAGGGGTTTTATCAGTCAACATTTCGCCTACTAGGGGTTTTATCAGTCAACATTTCGCCTACCAGGGGTTTTATCAGTCAATATTTCGCCTACCAGGGGTTTATCAGTCTACATTTCGCCTACCAGGGGTTTTATCAGTCAACATTTCGCCTACCAGGGGTTTTATCAGTCAACATTTCGCCTACCAGGGGTTTATCAGTCTACATTTCGCCTACCAGGGGTTATATCAGTCTACATTTCGCCTACCAGGGGTTTTATCAGTCAATATTTCGCCTACCAGGGGTTTATCAGTCTACATTTCGCCTACCAGGGGTTTTATCAGTCTACATTTCGCCTACCAGGGGTTTTATCAGTCAATATTTTGCCTACCAGGGGTTTATCAGTCTACATTTCGCCTACCAGGGGTTTATCAGTCTACATTTCACCTACCAGGGGTTTATCAGTCTACATTTCGCCCACCAGTAACCTTATGAGCAGGCGAAGTAATATTCTCGTGATCTGTAAACCATTTCTCTTCCAAAGGACCTAAGTTTTTATTTCCCAGATCACACCTGGTTACCTCTCCCAAGTGCTCCATGCCCCCTACGGGTCTTGCGCTTCCCCTTCAACATATACCGGCAACTGCGATTCAGTTTTATATTGGATTTAAATGCCCAGATAATTTACACTTCGAAGATGAACGTTAAACGTGATTTCGGTTCTTAATAAACCATCTTCAGATGGAACGGGGGATTTAAAATGGCCGGACATTCGCAAAAATGGGTTCACAAAGCTGGTGATTTTCACCAAACACGTCATTATCAGTATTAAAAATGGAGTGGAGTGGTAAGCCAGTGGAAGGCCTCGGTCAGATAACCAAAAGCTCCAGCTCCAGGTCATTATATGACTGAGATCAGGAAACGGGGGATTTAAAATGGCCGGACATTCGCAAAAATGGGTTCACAAAGTTGGTAATTTTCACCAAACACGTCATTATCAGTATTAAAAATGGGGTGGAGTGGTAAGCCAGTGGAAGGCCTCGGTCAGATAACCAAAAGCTCCAGCTCCAGGTCATTATATAACTGAGACCCCCCATCAGGAAACGGGGGATTTAAAATGGCCGGACATTCGCAAAAATGGGTTCACAAAGCTGGTAATTTTCACCAAACACGTCATTATCAGTATTAAAAATGGGGTGGAGTGGTAAGCCAGTGGAAGGCCTCGGTCAGATAACCAAAAGCTCCAGCTCCAGGTCATTATATGACTGAGACCCCCCATCAGGAAACACTTGTCCTGTTTCCTGACAAACCTTACCTTACCTAATATTAAAATATAAACCCAGAGAGACTACACTTTCCTCATATCTCGACCTCCCTTAACACTCATATATATGTTAACTACCGCGCTCATTAAGACTTAATCTCGGGAAGAAGGGATTAAAACCTCTAAGGATTAACTACTTTTCCTCCATAAGGTGGGATTTATGATACTGTCTGTGATCACTGAATCGTTAATATAATGGGCAACTTTCATATCTCTGAATTATTTGCTAGTGAGCGCGTTTGAGCAGAGTAGTAGTAGTTGTAGTAGTAGTAGTAGTAGTTGTTCTAGTAGTAGTTGTGGTAGTAGTAGTAGTTGTTGTTGTAGTTGTAGTAGTAGTAGTAGTAGTAGTAGTTGTAGTAGTAGTTGTAGTTGTGGTAGTAGTAGTAGTTGTTGTAGTAGTAGTTGTTGTAGTAGTAGTTGTTCTAGTAGTAGTTGTAGTTGTGGTAGTAGTAGTTGTTGTTGTAGTTGTAGTAGTAGTTGTAGTTGTAGTAGTAGTAGTTGTAGTAGTTGTAGTAGTAGTAGTAGTAGTAGTTGTAGTAGTAGTTGTAATAGTAGTTGTAGTTGTGGTAGTAGTTGTTGTAGTAGTAGTTGTGGTAGTAGAAGTAGTTGTAGTTGTGGTGGTAGTAGTTGTTGTTGTAGTTGTGGTAGTAGTTGTAGTTGTAGTAGTAGTTGTGGTAGTTGTAATAGTAGTTGTGGTAGTTGTAGTGGTAGTAGTAGTTGTGGTGGTTGTAGTGGTAGTTGTGGTAGTAGTAGTTGTGGTGGTAGTAGTCGTAGTAGTAGAAATAATGGTAGTAGTAGAAGTAGTTGTAGTAGTTGTAGTTGTTGTGGTAGTAGTAGTAGTAGCTGTAGTTGTAGTTGTAGTTGTGGTAGTAGTAGTAGTTGTGGTGGTAGTAGTCGTAGTGGTAGTAGAAGTAATGGTAGTAGTAGAAGTAGTTGTGGTGGTGGTAGTAGTAGTTGTGGTAGTAGTAGTAGTTGTAGTAGTAGTAGTTGTAGTTGTGGTAGTAGTAGTTGTAGTTGTGGTAGTAGTAGTTGTGATAGTAATAGTAGTTGTAGTAGTTGTGGTAGTAGTAGTAGTTGTGGTAGTAGTAGTAGTTTTGGTAGTAGTAGTAGTTGTGGTAGTAGTAATTGTGGTAGTAGTTATGGTAGTAGTAGTTGTGGTAGTAGTAGTTGTGGTAGTTGTGGTAGTAGTAGTAGTTGTGGTAGTAGTAGTAGTTGTGGTAGTAGTAGTTGTAGTAGTTGTGGTGGTAGTAGTAGTTGTGGTAGTAGTAGTAGTTGTGGTAGTAGTAGTAGTAGTTGTGGTAGTAGTAGTAGTTGAGGTAGTTGTAGTGGTAGTTGTGGTAGTTGTAGTCGTAGTAGTAGTTATTGTAGTTGTAGAGGAAGTAGTAGTTGTGGTACTTGTAGTGGTAGTTGTGGTAGTAGTAGTTGTAGTAGTTGTGGTAGTAGTAGTTGTAGTAGTTGTAGTAGTAGTAGTAGTTGAGGTAGTTGTAGATGTAGTTGTGGTAGTTGTAGTGGTAGTAGTAGTTGTGGTGGTTGTAGTAGTAGTTGAGGTAGTTGTAGTATTAGTAGTGGTAGTTGTAGTGGTAGTAGTAGTTGTGGTAGTAGTAGTAGTTGTGGTAGTAGTTGTGGTAGTAGTTGTGGTAGTAGTAGTAGTAGTAGTTGTGGTAGTAGTAGTTGTGGTGGTAGTAGTAGTAGTAGTTGTGGTAGTAGTAGTAGTTTTGGTAGTAGTAGTAGTTGTGGTAGTAGTAGTTGTAGTAATTGTAATAATATTAATGGCAATATAAGCAGTAGTATTAACAGTTGTTGTGGTAATAATAGTTGTGCTAGTAGTAATAGAAGTAGTGGTAGCAGGAGTGGTAGTAGTTGTAGTAGTAGTAGTAGCAATAGTGGTGGTAGCAGTAACAGTAGAAGTAGTAATAGTAGCACTAGTGCAAGTAGCAGTTGTAGTAGTTGTAGTGAAGGCAGTGATGGACTGTGTAGCTGCAAGAACAATGATACCAACACTACTACCATTACCACCACCACCACCACCACCACCACCACCACCACCACCACCACCAATACGATCACCACCACCATCATAATCACCAGTACCACTAGTCACCACCATGATCTCAAGTACCACCACAGACACCACCATGATCACCAGTAACACCCCAGTCACCACTACCACGATAACCTGCACCATCATAATCACCAGTACCACCAGTCACCACCATGATCTCAAGTACCACCACAGACACCACCATGATCACCAGTAACACCCCAGTCACCACCACTACCACGATAACCTGCACCATCATAATCACCAGTACCACCAGTCACCACCATGATCTCAAGTACCACCACAGACACCACCATGATCACCAGTAACACCCCAGTCACCACCACTACCACGATAACCTGCACCATCATAATCACCAGTACCACCAGTCACCACCATGATCTCAAGTACCACCACAGACACCACCATGATCACCAGTAACACCCCAGTCACCACCACTACCACGATAACCTGCACCATCATAATCACCAGTACCACCAGTCACCACCATGATCTCAAGTACCACCACAGACACCACCATGATCACCAGTAACACCCCAGTCACCACCACTACCAAGATAACCTACACCATCATAATCACCAGTACCACCATGATCTCAAGTACCACCACAGACACCACCATGATCACCAGTAACACCCCAGTCACCACCATTACCACGATAACCTGCACCATCATAATCACAAGTACCACCAGTCACCACCATGATCTCAAGTACCACCACAGACACCACCATGATCACCAGTAACACCCCAGTCACCACCACTACCAAGATAACCTGCACCATCATAATCACCACCAGTTTACTACACGACAAACGTACAGATGGAGTCGCCATACTAACCTTTAGAGACGGTAAGCAGATTACATGAGGCTACACCAATGTCTCTACATTGTCTGACACCTAATTACCATACTCTGAAGCTGGGTATGGTAATTAGGGAGACCCACAACGAATACAGAGAGATGGCACCATGCTATACTTCTAAGAAATAAAATTCATTGAGTAATTATAAACGGAATTAAGTTCGATACTGCAACAGTGAAAAGTTCTGTTCCTCAGATATTAGAACTTACTCCCGTCTTCGTCTTCCACATATCCGATATAGACTACCATAATATCGATTCAAGATGACAATAGAATGTGTATGAGTGAGATCCACTGAGAACACTGCAAGTCTCCTAATGTTTGGAGGGCAAACCTATGGCACTCGTGCCCAAAGTGGCACTCAAATCAATTTTGTTGGCACGCGGCATGCATTGTCGCCCCAATATTCTTTTTCTACTCTGACTATCGTTTTCTTTAGTCAGATGAGAAGAAACTACTGATATTACGCAGGTTGAAATGATCTCTCTCTCATCAACCGGTTTATCAACCCATTAAAAACAGGTTAGGTTAGGTCTTGTCTGAAACAAGACGAGTGTTTCCTGACGCGGGTCTTAGCCGTAACCCGCCGCTAGAGTTTTTGGTCGTCTGACCGAGGCCTTCCGCTGGCTCACCAGTCCACCCCTTCAAAATAAGGGTCATATATAAACTTTTAAAACACAGTGACAACTGATGTTTCGCCCAACATGACGGGTAGAAACGCAGGTATTGTAGACGTGTTTATAAAATAAATGGCACATCCGCTAAGCTTTTATTGTATTGTATTGTATTGTATTGTATTGTATTGTATTGCAAAACTTGGCCTTTGGGAACTTGAAAAACTTTAAGGAATTAAAGCTGAAGTTATAGATTATATTTTTACGAGTGCTTAGGAGAGAATTTCAGAATTTACTGAACGAATTCGATTGGAAACAAAGCATACCACGGGTGGGGTTAGAACCCGCGATTAGTGAGTCATAAAACTCCAGACCGACGCTTTAGCCACTGGACCAGCTGGCTACAATAAGATGCATCCAACTAGGTATATTTATACACCATAGGAAAGTTAGCATAGGCCAGCACTGTGACCACAGATGCCAGTTTATACAGACGAATCTCCCACTAGCATGGCCGTGACGAACTCTAGCTCAAGTCCTCTCAAAGTCGTCAACATAACTCACAAAATCGTAATGACACGATTGCAAACAAACCATACCACGAGTGGAGTTAGAACCCACGACTTTCTGATCGCGGGGTCTAACCCCACCCATGGTATGGTTTGGTTTCTTCAACGATTTGTTGAGTGTCAGGAGGAAAACACCTGTGTACAGTTCCGGACATTAATTAAAGGTAAAGTTTCTCCACGAGTGTTTTGAGTTCTAGTGCCGAGATAACTAAGAAACTAGTAGTTGTAGTGGTAAGATCAGGTGGCAGGCTGCCAGGGGACTAGTAGTGCGAGTAGTGGCAGTAGTAGTAGTGGTAGTAGTAGTGGTACAGCTGTTGTGAGATGGGTTGGGTTTGAAAAGGATCTGCCAACATCACTTAACAGCAGCCACCGAAATAGGCAATAATCAACAGTTGTACGACTGCTACTGCTACTACTATTACTGTTACTATCACTACTACTACTACTACTACTACCACTAAAACTGCCACTATTCCACTATTACTACCACTGCTACTACCACTACTAACCACCACTACTAACCACCACTACTAACCACCACTACTAACCACCACTTATACTACCACCACACTACTACCGCCACCACCACCACTACTACCACCACCAAAACTAACACTACTACCACTGCTACTACTAATACCACCACCACCAAAGATATTTGTTACCTCAGAGTAACTGTCATATACTGAACGAGCCCTTCTCCTCCTCCTCCTCCTCGTCCTTCTCCTCGTCTTCTTCTTCCTCCTCCTCCTCCTCCTCCTCCCTCTTCTCTTCCTCCTTGTTCAAGACCTCCATTTACCGCCCCTTTTGATACCGTCACCTGTCAACCCTTTTCAATAGCGATACAATCTCCGTTACGGAGACAGGAACTCGGGAGACTCAATCACTTTGTCACAACAGCCAGGACTGTCACCAGCCGAGTCTACGGTACAAGGAATTAACGTTCCTCTCGTTATCCAGCATAACACTTCCATAACGTCTTCGATAAGCAGTTATACCACGTCTGTGAACGTCTGTCGAGGATTGTTCTCTCCCAGTAGACACGAACCATGGTAAACACTCAAAATATTTCGTTACGTTAAAGGTCTCTGTCTTCAAGATCCCTGGCTGTTTTCAAGGTCCCTGGCTGTCGTCAAGCTCCCTGGCTGTCGTCAAGCTCCCTGGCTGTCGTCAAGCTCCCTGACTGTCGTCAAACTCCCTGGCTGTCTTCAGAATCTCTGGCTGTCTTCAGAATCCCTGGCTGTCTTCAAAATCCACGTCTGTCTTCAAGATCCCTGGCTTCTTCAAGCTCCCTGACTGTCGTCAAGATCCCTGGCTTCTTCAAGATCCCTGGTTGTCGTCAAACTCCCTGGCTGTCTTCAGAATCCCTGGCTGTCTTCAAAATCCACGTCTGTCTTCAAGATCCCTGGCTTCTTCAAGATCCCTGGCTGTCGTCAAGCTCCCTGACTGTCGTCAAACTCCCTGGCTGTCTTCAGAATCCCTGGCTGTCTTCAGAATCCCTGGCTGTCTTCAGAATCCCTGGCTGTCTTCAGAATCCCTGGCTGTCTTCAAAATCCACGTCTGTCTTCAAGATCCCTGGCTGTCTTCAAGATCCCTGATTGTCGTCAAGAACCTGGCTGTCTTCAGAATCCACGTCTGTCTTCAAGATCCCTGGCTGTCGTCAAGATCCCTGGCTGTCTTCAAGCTCTCATCAAGATCCCTGTCTTCAAGCTCCCTAGCTGTCTTCAAGCTCCCAGGCTATCTTCAAGATCCTTGGCTGTCTTCAAGATCCCTGGCTGTCTTCAAGATCCCTGGCTATGTTCAAGGTCCTTAGCTGTCTTCAAGATCCCTGACTGTCATCAAGATCCCTGACTGTCATCAAGATCCCTGACTGTCATCAAGATCCCTGACTGTCATCAAGATCCCTGACTGTCATCAAGATCCCTGACTGTCATCAAGATCCCTGGCTGTCAACACAGCTAGGTTTGTAACTTAAGTAATGGATCACTACAGCAGGGTTGATAACTTAGGTCCAGGGTCACTACAGCGGGGTTGGTAGCTTAAGTCCTCCCTCACCCATCTATCGACCTGCCCATCTATCGACCTGCTCTACACGCAGATTTTATCATCTATTCTTTACGTGGTGTTTATCCCCATTCATTCTTTATGGGTCTTTGTCCAGCCTCAATAGAGGCCATGTGCCGTGCGTGCTCCATGTCACAACCACCTTTATGTACCTTACTGGCCTCTCCAATTCTTCCCACACCTCTGGTCTTTCATATTCATAAATATACAAGTATCGTACGTACGTACCTGCATACATACATTATACATACATGTATGCATACGCATATTGCATCTTCAGTTAGTCGTTTAGAACGATTGTTTATGAATAAAGAGAAAAATGGACAGGTTATCGAACCAAGGTGCTTGGAGACGGTCTGAGAATGTAGTTAAATTTCTCTATTTGAATATCACCTGGGCTGAATGTTACAGTAAACCTCGCTTCCATCTGCTTTCCATTTTTTCTGTTTACACACACACACACAGGAGCTATGAATCGACCCTTACGACCATAACTAGGTGAGTACACACACACACACACACACACTTGAACAGGGATGTGGGAGTGGCGGGATTTATACAGTTTTAGGAATAGGCATGTCAGTGCTCACCAAGGCAAGAGTGAACCCAGAAGCGGTCAGCAAAGAGGCCGGGCCATGGGTTCTAACCTCACCTGTTTGGAATTATTTCAGTTTCATGAATAGGAGCTAAGATTCGACCCCTATAATCTCAATCAACTGAGCACAATTATGTGTGTGTGTGTGTGTGTGTGTGTGTGTGTGTGTGTGTGTGTGTGTGTTTGTACTCAGCTATTTGTACTCACCTAATTGTGGTTGCAGGGGTCGATTCACAGCTCTTGGCCCTGCCACTTCACTGTTTGCTACTAAATCCACTCTCTCCCTGCTTCAAGAGGTTTATCATACCTCTTCTTAAAACTATGTATGGTACCCGCCTCCACTACGTCACTTTCTAGGCTATTCCACGGCTTGACTACTCTATGACTGAAGAAATACTTCCTAACATCCCTTTGATTCATCTGAGTCTTCAACTTCCAATTGTGACCTCTTGTGTCTGTGTCCCATCTCTGGAACATCCCGTCTTTGTCCACCTCGTCTATTCCGCGCAGTATTTTATATGTCGTTATCATGTCTCCCCTGACCCTCCTTGCCTCCAGTGTGTGTGTGTGTGTGTGTGTGTGTAAATACTAAGACATACGCGGCTTTCGGTATTATAATATAAATGGTAGACTATACAATATCGTCAGCTTGATCACTAAGACACATCTTTACTAACGAAACGCTCCGCCTGCGCTGCAGGTTTAATCAAAGTTATGAATCAGAATCCTGGAGACAGTATAACGTTGTTGAATTAGACACATGTGCAACTCTTGGGTATCTTTATTGAGGAAACGCTTCGCCACACAGTGGCTTCATCAGTGGTGACGTGTACTCAGCTCAGTGATGACGTGTACTTAGCTTTGTAAAGACCTGTTTGTGTGCTCTTGAGTGGTGACCTGTACTTAACTCTGTGAAGAAGTGTCTTGTTTGCTCCCGTGGACTAAACCAAGATGCCCTCCATCGAGCAACTTTACCAGCAACTTAAGGAAGAATTAAGGGCAGCGAAGATGGAGATACGGCGACTGACCGAGGAAAACAAGAGGATTCGTAGTAGTCCTCCTGTTTCGAGTCCTCAGGTCAAGAAGGGATCGTGGTCAGTGGCTGGACAGCAGGGGACGACGAAGTTGATGATCAAGAAGACGAATGGAAAGCCAGAAACGATGAAGAAGAAAGAGACTGCTGTGGAAACTCCCGTGGAAACCTCCAACGCATTCTCGGTGCTACCCGACGAATGTGAGTCTACTACTGGGATCGTCACAACGAACGACAACAAGGAAGGTAAGAATATTGTTGTTGTTGGGGATAGCCAGGTTAGATACATGGATAGGGCATTCTGCTTGAAGGACAGGAGTAGGAGACAAAGGGTATGCTTTCCTGGGGCTGGGATGGAGGACATTGTTAGCCGGCTTGACAACATCATGAACGGTAATGGGATCAATCCTATTATTTGCCTCAGTGCTGGAGGCAATGATGTTGGCAAGTGTAGAAGTGAGGATTTAGTTAGAAAGTTCAGGACAGCTATAGACATGATTAGGAAGAAGGGGGCGCCCTGTTATATGTGGCATTTTGCCAAGAAGAGGTGTTGGTAATGAATGGGTGTCCAGAGCAATTGGTATTAATTGTTGGCTGGATAAACACTGTAAGGATAATGCAGTACCAGTCATTGACAACTGGGACAACTTCTATGGCCGAAATGACATGTATGCCAGGGATGGGGTTCACTTATCCAGGGCAGGTGTGGGTTTTCTTGCTAACTCAGTTGAGGGGGTTGCTAGGACTTTAAACTAGGATTAGTTAGAGGTATGGGTTTAGAAATGATTAATAATGAGTATGGATATATTGACTTATGCTCTGATATTAAGAATCTTAATAGTAACTGTCATGGAGTAACTCTGGGTAATGATAATTTCAGAAATTGTGTAAAAACAAAGATGAATAGGAAAAATGTGCAGAAGAAAAAACATATGATTGTATTTTATGCTAACAGTCGAAGTGCAAGAAATAAAATTAATGAACTACGTTTGGTAGCATGTGCTGGGAACTTTGATATCATTGCATTAACTGAAACGTGGTATGATTTAAAGAGTCGGCATATGACTGCTGAGTGTAATATTCAGGGATTTAAGTTATTCAATGTGGATAGATGTAATGGGAAGGGGGGAGGACTTGCATTGTATGTTCGAGAAAATATTAATTGTTGCATAAAAACAGGTATAAAAATAGATGGAGGAGTAACAGAGTCTGTTTTTGTAGAGTTCGTGGAGGGTCAAGAAAAACTAATTCTAGGTGTAATATACCGACCTCCAGGCTTGGATCACGATAGAGGGAGACTTCTTTGGGACGAAATTGTTAGGGCTTCTGTACACAGTAACGTAGTCATAGTAGGGGACTTTAACTGCCTTACGAATTTATTAACTTTTTTCACTAAGGTATTTGAGGAGGTAGATCATGGTAATGAATATGATATTGTGTATATGGACTTCAGTAAGGCTTTTGACAGGGTCCCACATCAGAGACTATTGAGGAAAATTAAAGCACATGGAATAGGAGGAGAAATTTTTTCCTGGATAGAGGCATGGTTGACAAATAGGCAGCAGAGAGTTTGCATAAATGGGGTGAAATCAGAGTGGGGAAGTGTCACGAGCGGTGTTCCACAGGGGTCAGTGTTGGGCCCCCTGCTGTTCACAATCTACATAAACGACATAGATGAGGGCATAAAGAGCGACATCGGCAAGTTTGCCGATGACACCAAAATAGGCCGTCGAATTCATTCTGACGAGGACATTCGAGCACTCCAGGAAGATTTGAATAGACTGATGCAGTGGTCGGAGAAGTGGCAGATGCAGTTTAATATAGACAAATGCAAAGTTCTAAATGTTGGACAGGACAATAACCATGCCACATATAAACTAAATAATGTAGATCTTAATATTACGGATTGCGAAAAAGATTTAGGAGTTCTGGTTAGCAGTAATCTGAAACCAAGACAACAGTGCATAAGTGTTCGCAATAAAGCTAATAGAATCCTTGGCTTCATATCAAGAAGCATAAATAATAGGAGTCCTCAGGTTGTTCTTCAACTCTATACATCCTTGGTTAGGCCTCATTTAGATTATGCTGCACAGTTTTGGTCACCTTATTACAGAATGGATATAAATTCTCTGGAAAATGTACAAAGGAGGATGACAAAGTTGATCCCATGTATCAGAAACCTTCCCTATGAGGATAGACTAAGGGCCCTGAATCTGCACTCTCTAGAAAGACGTAGAATTAGGGGGGATATGATTGAGGTGTACAAATGGAAGACAGGAATAAATAAAGGGGATGTAAATAGTGTGCTGAAAATATCTAGCCTAGACAGGACTCGCAGCAATGGTTTTAAGTTGGAAAAATTCAGATTCAGGAAGGATATAGGAAAGTACTGGTTTGGTAATAGAGTTGTGGATGAGTGGAACAAACTCCCAAGTACCGTTATAGAGGCCAGAACGTTGTGTAGCTTTAAAAATAGGTTGGATAAATACATGAGTGGATGTGGGTGGGTGTGAGTTAGACCTGATAGCTTGTGCTACAAGGTCGGTTGCCGTGTTCCTCCCTTAAGTCAATGTGACCTGACCTGACTAGGTTGGGTGCATTGGCTTAAGCCGGTAGGAGACTTGGACCTGCCTCGCATGGGCCAGTAGGCCTTCTGCAGTGTTCCTTCGTTCTTATGTTCTTATGTTCTTAACTTTAGCCAAATTGACTGGAATTCTTTGACAGGTAATCTAGAGTCCAGTGACTTCATGGAAACAGTTCAGGACTGTTTTCTGAAACAGAGTGTAACTGAACCTACCAGGGGTAATAATTTGCTAGACCTAGTCTTGTCAAATAAGGAAACACTCTTGATCTTCGCTTGATCTTCAGATAGTTCCTGACTATGGAACTGAACTTCTCCAGGCCGAGGGACTGACAACCTCAAATTCTACGACTTCAAGGGTGATGGACTGATTACATCGTCTTCACATCTCTACTGTTCCTGCCTACTTTCTGTATTCGACTGAAGAAGCCTACTGTGTAGGCGAAACGTTTCGGAATAAAGTTGTCTAACTGTTGCATATGTGTCTTACCTAACAACCTGTCGGTATTGTATACCATTTTGATGTTCAGGCCCTCTCTTGTTCATAATTTACATTAATGACCTTGATGAAGGGATTACTAGTGACATGAGTAAGTTTGCTGATGATACAAAGATAGGCCGTATAATTCACTCTGAGGAGGATATCAATGAACTCCAGGACGATTTGAACAAATTAATGTCTTGGTCTGAGAAATGGCAGATGAAGTTTAATGTGGATAAGTGTAAGGTACTTGCCCTTGGTAATGAAAATAACCCTCGAACCTATAATCTAGGTGAAGTAGAGCTCAGTGGTCAGTCGTCACGTGAGGTCACAGACCCTGAGCTGCTTTGGGGATTAGTGTGGACGGTTACAAAGCATGGCTTGCTTCTGCAGTGTTTTAAAAATTGAGGTTGGAGAGTTGAAGGAGGAGGTCTTGCTTCTCCAGGAGGAGATTAGGAGGCTGAAGGTCCACCTCAATGGGTCTGGGAGAGAGTGTGAGGTGGCTGGAGTTGTGGGGAATGAGGCTTCTAGCAGCGAGGTGCAGTCTGTCTCTCGCTGTGAGGAGGCTGTAGTTGGGGAGGCAGCAACGGCTACCAGCAGTGAGGTGCAGCCCAGCACCTGCTACAAGTGGCGAGTAGTTCACAGTAATGGAAGGCGCATCAGAGTAAGGAAAGTTAAGAGTGAAGATCTGAAGGTAGGAAATCGCTTCTCTGTTCTTCAGGATGAATGTACTTCAGTGGCCAGTGAAGGTAAGGGTACTACTGCCCCTGCTAATGGAGGTAAGCGCATTCTTGTGGTTGGTGACTCTCAGGTAAGATACATTGACCGTGCTTTTTGTAATAGGAATAAGAAGATGAGAGATAGAGTGTGCTTCCCTGGAGCTGGTGTTGGGGACATTGTCAACAGGCTGGATAATATCATGTCAGGTAATGGGAGCAAGCCCATTATCTGTCTCAGTGCTGGTGGAAATGATATTGGGAAGGGTAGGAGAGAAGAACTGCTAGATAAGTACAGGTCAGCTATAGATTTCATTAAGTCTAAGGGAGGGATCCCAATCATATGTAGCATCTTGCCTAGAAGGGGAGTAGGAAATGAATGGTTGTCTAGGGCAATTGGTGTAAATTGCTGGCTAGACAGATACTGCAAGGAACTTGCAATCCCATTCATTGACAACTGGAACAACTTTTATGGCAAACATGATATGTATGCAAGGGATGGGGTACATCTCTCTGGGGCTGGGGTGGTAGCACTTGCAGACTCGATTGAGAAGGCCATTGGTGAAATGCCTATGATTTTAAACTGATGGAAGATAGAGGTATGGGTGTGTGTGGGAAACAAGCAGGTTGCAACACTTGGGTTGGAAACAGTAAATGTATAAAAGGCATTCAGCATGAAGTTATAAATAAAGACAATAGATCAGGTCAGCAAACAAAGGGGGACAGCAGAGGGCAGCAAGGGACTAGCTCCCTTAAGGTTTACTATACTAATAGCAGGAGTGTAAGAAATAAGATAGATGAGCTAAGATTAATTGCAAGTGCAGGAAACATAGATATTATTGCTATAACAGAGACCTGGCTCAATCTGAAAGATAGAGAGATGCCCTCTGAATGTCACATACAAGGCTATAAATTATTCCACACTGACAGGGTCAACAGGAAAGGTGGTGGAGTAGCGATGTATGTCAGAGACAATTTAAATTGTTGTGTTAGACAAGATATTAAATTAGAAGCGTCAGCCACTGAATCTGTTTGGTTACAGCTTCTCGAGGGCCGAGAAAAACTAATTTTGGGTGTGATTTACAGGGCCCCAAATCTTGATAGGGAGTGCAGTAAACTTCTATGGGACGAAATTCGTAAGGCATCTACATACGAAAATGTTGTGCTAATGGGAGATTTCAACTATAGACAGATTGACTGGAGCAATTTGACAGGAAATTTAGAGTCAGGTGACTTTCTTGATACGATCCAGGATTGTTTTTTAAAACAGTTTGTGACAGAGCCAACTAGGGGAAATAACCTCCTTGACTTGGTTCTTGCCAGTAGGGAAACACTAATTAATAATCTTGAGGTTAATGAAGAGCTTGGGGAAAGTGATCACAAATCACTCAGTTTTAATATATCATGGAATTCCCCTAATAATGGCAATCAAGTCTCCGTCCCTGACTTTCGCTTGGCTGATTTCATAGGACTGAAAAATTACTTAGGTGGGCTGAACTGGAATGACCTGACTAAGGGTCAGGTAGGTGGTGATGGTTGCCGATATGATGCTTTCCAGGGCATAGTTCTAGCTGCTCAGTCAAATTATGTTCCAAATAGGGAAATCAGATCAAACAAAAATGATCCTAAATGGATGAACAATAGATTAAAATATCTGATTGGTCAAAAGAGAGGCATATATAGGCAAATCAAAAGAGGAGAGGGGCAATTGAGAAATCGATATATTCAGTTAAAGAGAGAAATAAAAAAGGGAATTAGAAAAGCAAAAAGAGATTATGAGGTTAAAGTTGCAAGAGAATCGAAGACTAACCCAAAAGGATTCTTTCAGGTATACAGAAGTAAAATCAGGGACAAGATAGGCCCACTCAAAAGTTCCTCGGGTCAGCTCACTGACAGTGATAAGGAAATGTGTAGAATTTTTAACACATACTTCCTCTCAGTTTTTACACAGGAGGATACCAGCGATATTCCAGTAATGATAAATTATGTAGAACAGGACGATAATAAACTGTGCACTATTAGGGTCACAAGTGACATGGTCCTTAGGCAAATAGATAAATTAAAACCTAACAAATCCCCAGGCCCTGATGAACTATATGCAAGGGTTCTAAAGGAATGTAAAGAGGAGCTTAGCACACCTTTGGCAAATCTTTTCAACATATCACTACAAACTGGCATGGTGCCAGATAAGTGGAAAATGGCAAATGTGATACCTATTTTCAAAACAGGTGACAGGTCCTTAGCTTCGAACTATAGACCAATAAGCCTAACCTCCATAGTGGGAAAATTTATGGAATCAATAATTGCCGAGGCAGTTCGTAGCCACCTTGAAAAGCATAAATTAATCAACGAATCTCAGCATGGTTTTACAAAGGGGCGTTCCTGCCTTACGAATTTATTAACTTTTTTCACTAAGGTATTTGAGGAGGTAGATCATGGTAATGAATATGATATTGTGTATATGAACTTCAGTAAGGCTTTTGACAGGGTCCCACATCAGAGACTATTGAGGAAAATTAAAGCACATGGAATAGGAGGAGAAATTTTTTCCTGGATAGAGGCATGGTTGACAAATAGGCAGCAGAGAGTTTGCATAAATGGGGTGAAATCAGAGTGGGGAAGTGTCACGAGCGGTGTTCCACAGGGGTCAGTGTTGGGCCCCCTGCTGTTCACAATCTACATAAACGACATAGATGAGGGCATAAAGAGCGACATCGGCAAGTTTGCCGATGACACCAAAATAGGCCGTCGAATTCATTCTGACGAGGACATTCGAGCACTCCAGGAAGATTTGAATAGACTGATGCAGTGGTCGGAGAAGTGGCAGATGCAGTTTAATATAGACAAATGCAAAGTTCTAAATGTTGGACAGGACAATAACCATGCCACATATAAACTAAATGTAGATCTTAATATTACGGATTGCGAAAAAGATTTAGGAGTTCTGGTTAGCAGTAATCTGAAACCAAGACAACAGTGCATAAGTGTTCGCAATAAAGCTAATAGAATCCTTGGCTTCATATCAAGAAGCATAAATAATAGGAGTCCTCAGGTTGTTCTTCAACTCTATACATCCTTGGTTAGGCCTCATTTAGATTATGCTGCACAGTTTTGGTCACCTTATTACAGAATAGATATAAATTCTCTGGAAAATGTACAAAGGAGGATGACAAAGTTGATCCCATGTATCAGAAACCTTCCCTATGAGGATAGACTAACGGCCCTGAATCTGCACTCTCTAGAAAGACGTAGAATTAGGGGGGATATGATTGAGGTGTATAAATGGAAGACAGGAATAAATAAAGGGGATGTAAATAGTGTGCTGAAAATATCTAGCCTAGACAGGACTCGCAGCAATGGTTTTAAGTTGGAAAAATTCAGATTCAGGAAGGATATAGGAAAGTACTGGTTTGGTAATAGAGTTGTGGATGAGTGGAACAAACTCCCAAGTACCGTTATAGAGGCCAGAACGTTGTGTAGCTTTAAAAATAGGTTGGATAAATACATGAGTGGATGTGGGTGGGTGTGAGTTAGACCTGATAGCTTGTGCTACCAGGTCGGTTGCCGTGTTCCTCCCTTAAGTCAATGTGACCTGACCTGACTAGGTTGGGTGCATTGGCTTAAGCCGGTAGGAGACTTGGACCTGCCTAGTATGGGCCAGTAGGCCTTCTGCAGTGTTCCTACATTCTTATGTTCTTATGTTCTTATGTCATACAGAATGTGAAAAAGACTTGGGAGTCATGGTAAGCAGAAATCTAAAGCCAAGACAGCAGTGCCTCAGTGTGCGCAACAAGGCCAACAGATTACTTGGATTTATCTCAAGAAGTATAAGTAACAGAAGTCCAAAAGTTATTTTACAGCTCTATACATCACTAGTGAGGCCTCATTTAGATTATGCTGCTCAGTTTTGGTCCCCTTACTACAGGATGGACATAGACTCATTAGAGAACATACAGAGAAGAATGACTAAAATGATTTACTGTGTAAGGAACCTCCCGTATGAAGATAGACTTAAAGCCTTAAATCTCCACTCTCTGGAGAGGCGTAGAATGAGGGGAGATATCATTGAAGTGTATAAGTGGATGACGGGCATAAACAAGGGAGACATTAATAAAGTACTGAGGGTGTCGAACCAGGTAAGAACCAGGAATAATGGATTTAAGTTGGATAAATTTAGATTTAGAAAGGACATAGGTAAGTACTGGTTTTCTAACAGAGTTGTAGATGCGTGGAACAGTCTTCCCAGTGGGGTGATAGAGGTTAGGACCTTGGGTAGCTTTAAGAAGAGACTGGACAAATATATGAGTGGGAGGGGCTGGGTTTGATTGGTGTCAGGGGGTACGGGAGTTGTTTCTTGAGTAGCTTTGGGTAGATGTCGTTTTGATAAGGCCCTGCCTCATATGGGCCAGTAGGCCTTCTGCAGTGTTCCTACATTCTTATGTTCTTATGTTCTTAAAGGAAAAGCTTGAAGAACAGGAGGAGAATGAGGTAATCAGTCCCTCAACCTTGAGTCTGTTGTGGAAAAAGACACTTATGTACAGTTCAGGACATTTATTAAAGGAAACGTTTCGCCACGAGTGGCTTCTTCAGGTATACTCAATTATATCCTAATACAGAGAAAACTAAGAAAACACACATATATATAGTGGCGGGAGTCAGGTGAGGTGATGCGTGCGTAGGGGTGGTAGTAGTAGTACATAAGAACATAAGAACATAAGAATGTAGGAACACTGCAGAAGGCCTACTGGCCCATACGAGGCAGGTCCTTATCAAAACGACATCTACCCAAAGCTACTACCACTACCACCCCTACGCACGCATCACCTCACCTGACTCCCGCCACTATATATATGTGTGTTTTCTTAGTTTTCTCTGTATTAGGACTGAAGAAGCCACTCGTGGCGAAACGTTTCCTTTAATAAATGTCCTGAACTGTACATAAGTCGGTATCACCATACCATTTCCTCCTTGAGTCTGTTCTTCAAGTTTCTACTTTGTATGGACTGATGAAGCCACTGTGTGGCGAAACGTTTCCTCAATAAAGATACCCAAGAGTTGCACATGTCTAATTCAACAACATGTCGGTTCTCTGAACCATTCATCTACAACAGTGTAACGTCTCCAGAATTCTGGCACAGTAATCACATGTGTCTTATCAACTTGTCTGTATAACAAAACATTTTAAGAACATAAGAACATATGAATGTAGGAACACTGCAGAAGGCCTACTGGCCCATGCGAGGCAGGTCCTTAAAATGACACAGCAACACGATGGTGTCTTTATGCAAAGGTTGCCTTTGCTAACAACTAATTATCATGACTAACTTCCTCTACTGTACCTACTAGTTTACCTGTGACCTACTAGTTTACCTGTGACCTGAACATTAAAATGGTATAAAATACCGACAGGTTGTTAGGTAAGACACATATGCAACAGTTAGGTATCTTTATTGTGATGGACTGATTACATCGTCTTCAAGTATCTTCTGCTTCTATCAACCTTTCCTGTACTTGACTGAAGAAGCCTACTGTGTAGGCGAAACGTTTCACAATAAAGATACCTAACTGTTGCATATGTGTCTTACCTAACAACCTGTGACCTACTAGTTTACCTGTGACCTACTAGTTTACCTGTGACCTACTAGTTTAGCAAGAAAGGTATAAAATACCGACAATATGAAAGTTAAGACACATGTGCAACATCTGGATATCTTTATTGTAGTAGACGTTTCGCCATCCAGTGGCTTTATCAATACAGATTCTAGGACATAATAGGAAGACAGTAGAACTATATACAAAAGATGAGGTAATCAGTCCCTCGGCCTTGGAGTTAGTGTTCACAGCATCGTGGTGGAGGAGATGCTGTGAACACTAACTCCAAGGCCGAGGGACTGATTACCTCATCTTTTGTATATAGTTCTACTGTCTTCCTATTATGTCCTAGAATCTGTATTGATAAAGCCACTGGATGGCGAAACGTCTACTACAATAAAGATATCCAGATGTTGCACATGTGTCTTAACTTTCACCTACTAGTTTACCTGTGACCTACTAGTTTACCTGTGACCTACTAGTTTACCTGTGACCTACTAGTTTACCTGTGACCTACTAGTTTACCTGTGACCTACTAGTTTACCTGTGACCTACTAGTTTACCTGTGACCTACTAGTTTACCTGTGATCTACTAGTTTACCTGTGACCTACTAGTTTACCTGTGACCTACTATTTTACCTGTGACCTACTAGTTTACCTGTGACCTACTAGTTTACCTGTGATCTACTAGTTTACCTGTGACCTACTAGTTTACCTGTGACCTACTATTTTACCTGTGACCTACTAGTTGCAAAATGCTCCGGTTAATTTTCCTAGATATAAGCCTCTAGATATATGCCTCTGTATTAAAGTTGGTAGAATTACCAACAACATGTCAGGTAATACCTGGAGTGAGAGTAAGACACATGTGCAACATCTGGGTATCTTTATTGTAGACGTTTCGCCATCCAGTGGCTTTATCAATACAAATTCTAGGACATAACTTGAAGACAGTAGAACTATGTACAGAAGATGAGGTAATCAGTCCCTCAACCTAGGAGTAGGTGCGAACAGCACCATAGTCGTGGAGATTCTGAAGCAGAAGAAAGAATCCTGGCGCTTATATAGTAACGTCAGGTGTAGCAGACGAGGGCATATTCACTGGTAGGCGGGATTCCCCAGTGGAAGTAGGTCCTTCCCGAAGAGATGGGTTAGTTGTAGAAGTAGTTGTCGTAGTCGTGAAGGTTATGTACATGTCCTCAGAATTAAGATTCCATGATGTTGCATCTTGTCGGTATTATATACCATTTCGTACACAACTTGTCAGACACTGCAACATCATGGAATCTTAATTCTGAGGACATGTACATAACCTTCACGACTACGACAACTACTTCTACAACTAACCCATCTCTTCGGGAAGGACCTACTTCCACTGGGGAATCCCGCCTACCAGTGAATATGCCCTCGTCTGCTACACCTGACGTTACTATATAAGCGCCAGGATTCTTTCTTCTGCTTCAGAATCTCCACGACTATGGTGCTGTTCGCACCTACTCCTAGTTTGAGGGACTGATTACCTCATCTTCTGTACATAGTTCTACTGTCTTCAAGTTATGTCCTAGAATTTGTATTGATAAAGCCACTGGATGGCGAAACGTCTACAATAAAGATACCCAGATGTTGCACATGTGTCTTACTCTCATCTTGTCGGTATTATATACCATTTCGTACACAACTTGTCAGACACTGCAACATCATGGAATCTTAATTCTGAGGACATGTACATAACCTTCACGACTACGACAACTACTTCTACAACTAACCCATCTCTTCGGGAAGGACCTACTTCCACTGGGGAATCCCGCCTACCAGTGAATATGCCCTCGTCTGCTACACCTGACGTTACTATATAAGCGCCAGGATTCTTTCTTCTGCTTCAGAATCTCCACGACTATGGTGCTGTTCGCACCTACTCCTAGTTTGAGGGACTGATTACCTCATCTTCTGTACATAGTTCTACTGTCTTCAAGTTATGTCCTAGAATTTGTATTGATAAAGCCACTGGATGGCGAAACGTCTACAATAAAGATACCCAGATGTTGCACATGTGTCTTACTCTCATCTTGTCGGTATTATATACCATTTCGTACACAACTTGTCAGACACTGCAACATCATGGAATCCTAATTCTGAGGACATGTACATAACCTTCACGACTACGACAACTACTTCTACAACTAACCCATCTCTTCGGGAAGGACCTACTTCCACTGGGGAATCCCGCCTACCAGTGAATATGCCCTCGTCTGCTACACCTGACGTTACTATATAAGCGCCAGGATTCTTTCTTCTGCTTCAGAATCTCCACGACTATGGTGCTGTTCGCACCTACTCCTAGTTTGAGGGACTGATTACCTCATCTTCTGTACATAGTTCTACTGTCTTCAAGTTATGTCCTAGAATTTGTATTGATAAAGCCACTGGATGGCGAAACGTCTACAATAAAGATACCCAGATGTTGCACATGTGTCTTACTCTCATCTTGTCGGTATTATATACCATTTCGTACACAACTTGTCAGACACTGCAACATCATGGAATCTTAATTCTGAGGACATGTACATAACCTTCACGACTACGACAACTACTTCTACAACTAACCCATCTCTTCGGGAAGGACCTACTTCCACTGGGGAATCCCGCCTACCAGTGAATATGCCCTCGTCTGCTACACCTGACGTTACTATATAAGCGCCAGGATTCTTTCTTCTGCTTCAGAATCTCCACGACTATGGTGCTGTTCGCACCTACTCCTAGTTTGAGGGACTGATTACCTCATCTTCTGTACATAGTTCTACTGTCTTCAAGTTATGTCCTAGAATTTGTATTGATAAAGCCACTGGATGGCGAAACGTCTACAATAAAGATACCCAGATGTTGCACATGTGTCTTACTCTCATCTTGTCGGTATTATATACCATTTCGTACACAATACCTGGAGTATACCTGGAGAGGGTTTCAGAGGTCAACGCCCCCGCGGCCCGGTCTGTGACCAGGCCTCATAAAAGGACAAAGCTCCTGGAGAGCGAAACGTTGACACAATAAAATTATATCAAACCACCTCTACATTTCGCCTACTTCGTCTTCCACGAAAGCTGGTGTCTCCAGGATTTTGATTCATCTGTGTATTCATCTGATGAAGCCAGCAGCACAGGCGAAACGTCTCGTCAATAAAGATTCCTAGCTGTATATCAAGGTGAAGAATTAGACAAATGTGCAATATCTGGGCGTCTTTATTTGGTAGACGTTTCGCCCATCCAGTAGCTTCATCAGACATTATCTGACATCAGTAGTAATATATAAAGACAGTGAAAGATGAGGTAATCAATCCCTGCGCCTAGGAACAGGTCTACATGAACAGGTCTACCTGAACAGGTCTACCTGAACAGGTCTACCTGAACAGGTCTGCCTGAACAGGTCTACCTGCACAGGTCTACTATCAGCATCGTAGTCCAGAAGACAACCTGCTCCTAGGCTGAGGGACTGATTACCTCGTCTTTCACTGTCTTCTGTATATATTATCAGTCTTCAGATTATGTCCATGTATTCCACTGATAAAGCCACTGGATGGCGAAACGTCTACCAGTGGGATGTATTGTAAAGGACCTACCTAGTATGGGCCAACAGGCCTGCTGCAGTGATCCTCCTTTCTTATGTTCTTATGCAAAGATACCCAGATACTGCACGTACCTAATTCTTCAAAAATTCCTAGTGATTCCTAGTGATTCCTAGTGATTCCTAGTGATTCCTAGTGATTCCTAGTGATTCCATCAGTGAATTTACCTTGTAAAAGGTACACAATTCCTGTTAATTATTAAAATAATGGTATAGTATACCATTTTAATATTCAATATTATTATTATTTAGGTCCGTCCCTATCTCTCCATAACACTCCTATTACCGTTCACATATCGACCAATCACAAGCCAGGATGGCGTGAGACTCAGCCACCGCCGCTGATTGGTCCGTTGCCACCCCAAAAAAAAACACGGACACGGCTGACAAAAAACTGAGACAGTATTTTGACGACGTTTTTCATTCTATGTTTGTATTACGCGTTTATATTCCATGTTTATTAAAGAGATTTATATTGTTAATTAACACTGGATGATAATGTGTATTAGAGGTATAATCTAAGTTAATAACGAAGTTATCAGAGGTTAATTTATGTGAAAAATACCAGTAAAAAATGTTTAACTTTCTTGGGATAATTTTGTATTTTGTTATGTATTAGAGATGTGTTAATGTTAACATTGTAATAACTAACCATTCTCGCGCCTTGAGAATGTAAAATACGGTATAAATAAGATGAATACGGGGAAATACGGGAGAGAAAGAGGGTGTAAGTGGCGGGCAGTTACCACTGGCAACTCCCACTGTGACGCAAGTGGCAAGGATTGGTGAGTAAAAAACCCTCCCTCTCTCTCTCTTTTTCTCTCTCTCTCTCTCCTGCCTACAAAATGGCTACTGCTCCTCCATTAATCTAGCCATTTTCTGAGATATCTCACTTAATTATCTTTCTCGTAAGAATTTATCCTGTGATTTACTTATAAAAAATATTCTCGGAATATTTTTATCAACTTGTAAATAATTTGGGTAAATTATTTTATATTTCATTAAATTTATCTTCATTATTTTATGTATTTTATGCAGTTTTTTTTTAATTTTTACAGTTAGACATATGTCTAGCTGCGTAGCCGTATCATTATTAACCAGTAGGCCTTCTACAGTGTTCCTACATTCTTATGTTCTTATATACATCGAGAAATGTATATCTGTCAGCAAGAGAGAGTATATACAGTGAGATATGTGAATATTGGTGTATAAACTCCTCTCAATGTATATACATTTTCTATCCGTCTGTCTCTCTGTATACACCGAGTTGTGGATATCTTAGTGTATATACACAGAGAGGTTTTGTAGATGAATGGTTCAGAGAACCGACATGTTGATAAATTAGACACATGTGCAACTCTTGGGTATCTTTATTGAGGAAACGTTTCGCCACACAGTGGCTTCATCAGTCCATACAAAGGAGAATCTTGAAGAACAGGAGGAGAATGAGGTAATCAGTCCCTCAACCTTGAGTCGATGTGGTCAGTCCATGTGTCTAATTTATCTACGCAGAGAGGTGTATATCTCCCTGTTTATCTAAATCGAGAGGTGTATATCTAATAAATGTATATTGTATATCAGTATATATACACAGTTTACATTAATTATTATTACACACATTGAAGGATTCTTTACTGGTGGTAATTAGGTGACAATGAGACATGCAGTCTTAATGACCCTCGTGTAATCGATGTATTTTTAACCTAATAAGCCAGCCTTTATTACCATAAGCCAGAAAAAGGCCTCGGTCGGTCACATTAGCCAAAGTTTCTCCGACTCGGTTATTATGCCACTAACACCAGCGTCAGCAAGCCGGAGAAAGGTATCGATCACATGGCAGAAAGCAGACAGGTAAACCAGGGAAAGAGTAAGACACATGGGAAGACAAAGACCCATGTGGAACAGTTGGGTGTCTTTATTGTTCAAATGTTTCGCCTACACAGTAGGTATTTTCAGACACTGCAACATCATGGAATCTTGGTTTGAGGACATGTACATAACCTTCACGACTACGACAACTACTACTACAACTAACCCATCTCTTTGGGAAGGACCTACTTCCACTGGGGAATCCCGCCTACCAGTGAATATGCCCTCGTCTGCTACACCTGACGTTACTATATAAGCGCCAGGATCCTTTCTTCTGCTTCAGAACGTTCATTGAGAGTCCACACAGTCCCTGTCAAGGTTAGACACACGTACCAGCAGTTCACACCAGAGCACTGCTTACTCACGATGCATTACTCTAACAGAGTAAAGATCAAACCAGCGAGTGGCATAACCAATGAGTCGTCCAAACTAGCACTTGCAGCTGTCGTTAGTGGCAGGCTGCAAGTCAAATGTAATGCGATTTTATCGCTCAAGGAGGCCTTTGTTGTCTGTACAGAGGACACAGAGGCTGAGAAACTACTTACCACCACTGCTACTACCACTCTACGAGACCAGGGATTTCTTGTCTTGACTTCCCCAGCACTGAGGGCCAGGAGAACTGTGTTCCTCAAGCGACTCGACAACCTTATCACTGTACAGGCCACTGAAGAAATCAAATAATCTATCGAAGCAAAGAACCCTTGGGCCAAGGTGGACTTCATTACTAAAATACCCAATGCTTCATCCATGCTGAAGGTCACCTTCAGTGACGTCAACATGGCAGCCAGAGCTCTCGCTGAGGGCCTGGCTATTCACTACTTCCACATCAACCCAGCCTTCATCGAAGCAGAGAAATTCCAACATATCTCACAGTGCTATAATTGTTACTCTTACTTACACACCACAAATGATTGTCCTACTAAGGACAAGAAGTTCTGCTCCACCTGTGGCCGTGAGGGTCATTACTTCAAGAATTGCACTACTGCTTCACCACCTAAATGCTTGAACTGCAAGAATGACCACCATACTCTTGCTGCCAGGTGCCCTACCAGAAGAGACATACTCAAGAAACAACAACAACAAAAGAAACCCAACCCACAAGCAACCACATATTCTGCTATCGCCAAGCTTCAAGCAGACACTACCAAGATACTACATGCCACGCAAGCTGCTCCCACCACTTCCCTGCCAGCACCTACTGCCGACTCCACCAAGATTCTTTGTTGCATTATGTATGCTCATGTACAGAATGCAGCTGAGCCTGGTTCCTTCAACACCACCATCAATGAACTTTTCAAACTAAATAATATGCCTGGCCTCACATTCCCTGCATCACCACCTTCCACTGAGATCCTAAAATCTACTGCAAATATTACCAGCATCACCGTGGCTCCACCGCTGTCACAACCTCCACTAGACACAGAGATGGACCAATCAGAGACCTCTGAGACGTCGGCAAAACCCACCAATGAGAGTCCACTACCGCTTTCATCCACTGCTAGAGCAACTGACCAGTCGGAAATCTCGCCTGCACCAGTTCAGCCACCAGCCAAGAAAGCAAAAACACAACAAACTGCATATGCACCTCACAGTGCCACTGCCACTGACACTGCTGCACCACAACAAGTCCGATATCTGAAGGGTGTATACTTCTACACAAGGAGTATAAGAACACAATGCTGTCTTCAGAAATCCGTCATCACCTCCAGGACGGAACAGTCAAGTATACCTACGATCAAACTGCTACATACACCACTGCAGACATGACCAGACTACTCACTGCCAACACCCAACACCTTGTGGAAGTCGAGTACACCTCAAAGAGGAAATTCAGGATGCTTCAGAATGGGGACCTTGAAGACGGTACCCTCGTCTAGCACGACTATCCATGACCATTCACCGAGCACTTTGCTGTCCGCTAAAGCTGGGGTGTGGCTCCAATCGACCCTGTAACTGCTGCCTCTTCCCGACTGCGCTTCTCTTGGGGGAAGTCAGTGCAAGATAGAAGAAGACGACATCCTCCAACCGGAGGGCCAAGAAAGAAGAAAGATGATTATCGTCACCCCCCCCCCCCCGGGGGGCCACTGCCGGGTCACCATCTGGAGAAGACCTGGGCCAGAAGGACCTGCGAATCAACATGAATGAAAATGAACACAAACACACGACACTCCACACAGGAGAGCACAGCGCTAGCACGATCGACACCATGCCTTGCCCTTCTAGGGCATGGTTGGTGCCAGAGCCCGAGTTTGTAGCTCACAAGATGAGGGGGGTACTTGTGCCCCCTCCCATGGGAGACTTAGGTCTCAGACACTCCCTAGACAGGGAGCCAGTGCCCGGCCACCACTTGGAAGGGCCCGGGCCGGGAGAATACCGGCGAATCTTTAACAACATTCTGCTTCAGAATCTCCATGACTATGGTGCTCTTCGCACCTACTCCTAGGTTGAGAGACTGATTACCTCATCTTCTGTATATAGTCCTACTGTCTTCAAGTTATGTCCTAGAATTTGTATTGATAAAGCCACTGGATGGCGAAACGTCTACAATAAAGATACCCAGATGTTGCACATGTGTCTTAATTTCATCATACAGAGGAGAATGTATGATGGCAGTAATGTCGCGGTAAAGATGTAATCAGTCTTGTTGTCATATCGTATTTACATCACTGCTACTGTTGACTACAATTCATTCTTCTCTGTATTTGACTGAAGAAGTAGCAGGTCTGTGCTACAGAGTCTTCAAAACAACGGTGCTCTTCACCAACTCCAAGGCTGAGGGACTGATTACGTTATCTTTAGTAAATAATTCTGTCTCGTCTTTATGTCCTTGTGTTATATTGATAAATCCACTGGATGGCTGAAGATCTACTAATAAAGACACCAAGATAATGCATGTGTCTGATTCTTTATCTTGACTGAGGAAGCCTCCCGCGTAGGCGAAACGTTTCGACAATAAAGATACCTAGCTGTTATACATGTATGTAGATGAATGGTTCAGAGAACAGATAAGTTGATAAATTAGACACATGTGCAACACTTGGGTAACTTTACTGAGGAAACGTTTCGCCACACAGTGGCTTCATCAGTCCATACAAAGGAGAACGGAGGAGAACAGGAGGAGTTTGAGGTAATCAGTCCCTCAGCCTTGAGTCGATGTGGTCAGTCCATCAATCTTGAAAACATCAAAATGGTATACAATACCGACAGGTTGTTAGGTAAGACACATATGCAACAGTTAGACACCTTTATTCCGAAACGTTTCCCCTACACAGTAGGCTTCTTCAGTCGAATACAGAAAGTAGGCAGGAGCAGTAGAGATGTGAAGACGATGTAATCAGTCCATCACCCTTAAAGTCGTAGAATTTGAGGTTGTCAGTCCCTCGGCCTGGAGAAGTTCAGTTCCATAGTCAGATAGTTCCTGACTATGGAACTGAACTTCTCCAGGCCGAGGGACTGACAACCTCAAATTCTACGACTTTAAGGGTGATGGACTGATTACATCGTCTTCACATCTCTACTGTTCCTGCCTACTTTCTGTATTCGACTGAAGAAGCCTACTGTGTAGGGGAAACGTTTCGGAATAAAGGTGTCTAACTGTTGCATATGTGTCTTACCTAACAATCTTGAAAACGTTTCCTCAGTATAGATACCCAAATGTTGCACATGTATCTAATTTATCATCATGTTATACCTGGATCATACTTATCAACATAAGCCAGGGGAAATATCTGTCTTGTAACTAAAATCTCCAATGATTAATGAGTTCAGCAGACCGACAAGCCCTTAATGGTCTTGGTCACATGAATAAACCACCATTGAGTTGGTCAGTTTATGACTAACCCAGTCCTTAACTGATCGGAAAGCCTGAGCACAGTATTGGATCACATGTTCTCAATCACCAGTGAGTAACATCAACAGACTGATAACCCAGGGGAAGGTGGTCAGTCACGTAACCAAAAAAGCAACACAGAATGGACACTCACATTGTTAACACCAGCACTTCAGACCGGTACGTTAGGGTGACTCTCGGTCACGTGACCAAAAATTTCAATGAGAGTCTCCACGGGAATAACATCATCATCGTGCAATACCGACAAGATGAAAGTTAAGACACTTGTGTTCTTCTGATTTCCTATTATGTCCAAGAATCTGCATTGATAAAGCCACTGGATGGCGAAACGTCTACAATAAAGATAACCAGATGTTGCACATGTGTCTTAACAGCATCATCATCAGACCAAAAGAACCGCTGAGTGAAGCACCATATGAGCAACACCTGTATCAGCAGACCAGTGTGCCAGGAAAGGTGTAGGTCACATGACCAAAAACTCCTCTGAAAAGGTCATAATATGACAAACTCAAGCATACCTGAGTCCTTCCAGGAAGTTAAAAAATCCTACCATACAGTTCTAGGCAGGGTAAATATTTTTATACGGAGCCAGGCATTAACATACGAACAGCAGTCCTTCTGGCCCATAACAAAGCAAGTCCTTATCTAAACCAACCATTTTCCCAAAGCTATCCGAGAATTTGCTTGAGTACCTCAGGTACTTATCAAACTGAAGATTGAGATACTTATGCAACATATGGGAATCTTTATTGAGGAAACGTTTCTCTTCAATGAATCGTCAGTAGAGATTCCCAAATATTTCATGTCTCAATCTTCAACTTGTCAGTTTTGAAAACCATTTATCACATCTGTCAGACACTGCAACAAGAAATTCAAGAAATAAAAAAAAAATTCTTCAGTACTTGTCCAACCATCGGACGATGACCTACTTACACTAGTGGATTGTTCTACTGTGATCCCTCCTCCTCCTGCTTCCACTCACCTATCTACAGTATATAAGCTACTTCACCGACCATACGCTGCACTTTCTACAAGAGTGATGGACTGAACACATTGATTCCATACTGAGGGACTGAATACCTCAAACTACTCCTCTCATTACACCTTTCTTCTTTGTATTGGACCGATAAAGCCACTGTGTGGCAAAACGTTTCCTCAATAAAGATTCCCATGTGTTGTGTAAGTATCTCATTCTTCAACTTGTCGGTTTTCAAAACCATTTATTACACTAATCAAACTCTTTGTAATTACATTTCTGATAGCTGCTCTTGATCCAAAGACCTGGAGCTAACCTCTCCTCCTCATATCAAACACAAAAACCTATCATGTGCTGTTTACCTAAACGAGGTTAGAACTTCCCAATGAATATTAAACTCTTCTAATGAAGCTAAGTAAATAAACGGATCACAATATCTGTTGGTAAAGATCACTAGGGAAGAACGACCACTTCGTCTAGGACCAGTCTGGAAGAACGACCACTTCGTCTAAGACCAGTCTGGAAGAGCGATCACTTCGTCTAATTTCAATCTGGAAGAACGATCACTTCGTCTAGTGAACATCAAAATGGTATACAATACCGACAGGTTGTTAGGTAAGACACATATGCAACAGTTAGACAACTTTATTCCGAAACGTTTCGCCTACACAGTAGGCTTCTTCAGTCGAATACAGAAAGTAGGCAGGAACAGTAGAGATGTGAAGACGATGTAATCAGTCCATCACCCTTAAAGTCGTAGAATTTGAGGTTGTCAGTCCCTCGGCCTGGAGAAGTTCAGTTCCATAGTCAGGAACTATCTGAAGATCAAGCGACAGTGCGGAGACTTAAATACTGTCGGAAGGAGAGGTGCAGGGTAGTAGTAGTAGTAGTAGTAGTAGTAGTGAGAGGCAACTGAGAGGTCATGTCCCTCTCAGATCCAACCCTTCTCACTTGAAAAGCTTGTCCAAGGTGTTTTCTGTACCAAGATGCCACGTGTTGCAGTGTCTGACAAGATGAACATCAAAATGGTATACAATACCGACAGGTTGTTAGGTAAGACACATATGCAACAGTTAGACAACTTTATTCCGAAACGTTTCGCCTACACAGTAGGCTTCTTCAGTCGAATACAGAAAGTAGGCATCTTGGTACAGAAAACACCTTGGACAAGCTTTTCAAGTGAGAAGGGTTGGATCTGAGAGGGACATGACCTCTCAGTTGCCTCTCACTACTACTACTACTATTACTACTACTACCCTGCACCTCTCCTTCCGACAGTATTTAAGTCTCCGCACTGTCGCTTGATCTTCAGATAGTTCCTGACTATGGAACTGAACTTCTCCAGGCCGAGGGACTGACAACCTCAAATTCTACGACTTTAAGGGTGATGGACTGATTACATCGTCTTCACATCTCTACTGTTCCTGCCTACTTTCTGTATTCGACTGAAGAAGCCTACTGTGTAGGCGAAACGTTTCGGAATAAAGTTGTCTAACTGTTGCATATGTGTCTTACCTAACAACCTGTCGGTATTGTATACCATTTTGATGTTCATCTTGTCAGACACTGCAACACGTGGCATCTTGGTACAGAAAACACCTTGGACAAGCTTTTCAAGTGAGAAGGGTTGGATCTGAGAGGGACATGACCTCTCAGTTGCCTCTCACTACTACTACTACTACTACTACTACTACCCTGCACCTCTCCTTCCGACAGTATTTAAGTCTCCGCACTGTCGCTTGATCTTCAGATAGTTCCTGACTATGGAACTGAACTTCTCCAGGCCGAGGGACTGACAACCTCAAATTCTACGACTTTAAGGGTGATGGACTGATTACATCGTCTTCACATCTCTACTGTTCCTGCCTACTTTCTGTATTCGACTGAAGAAGCCTACTGTGTAGGCGAAACGTTTCGGAATAAAGTTGTCTAACTGTTGCATATGTGTCTTACCTAACACACTTCGTCTAGTACTAGTCTGAAAGAACGACTACTGGGACCAATCTGGAAGAACGATTACTGGGACCAGTCTGGAAGAACTACTTCTTCTAGGACCAGTCTCGAAGAACGACTACTGAGACTAGTCTGGAAGAACGACTACTTCTGGGGCCAGTATGTAAGAACAATTACTTCCGGGACCAGTTTGTAAGAACTACTGGGGCTAATCTGGAAGAGCGACTTCTAGGACAAGTCTGGAATAGCGACTACTTTTTCTGGAGCTGGACCAGGCTGGTACCAAGGCATCGATCATCGAGGCATTGACTGATTCTCCTGTTTATTTGTGTAAGTGGAGGTGACTTGGGTATATGAACTGGTTCCTCGTGTTTCCTCAATAGTTCTTGGAGGGTACTTGAATAGGTAATTGATAATAATCCTGGGGCAGTGTTGCTTCAGGTAGATGGAGGACGCGGGAAAAACAAATACCTGAAGATATAGTCCAGCAATCTTCAGGTACCTTAAGCAGGGATAGTATAGCTGAAGGCTCTCTGGTAATTGTAGTGGATTCCGATAAGTGGCTGAAAACAACGCGGAGCAAAAACTAAGATATATTTATTTGGAAAACGTTTCGGGCCTGAGACATTTTCAGAAGTGATCAAGTTCCAGGACCGAAATACTTTCTTAATAATTTTGTCCAAGTGTTTGCTCGTTTCTGTGTCTGAAGGCATTTTTTTATATGTCCCTACACTCTATTCAGGTTCATTTCTCAGTTGAAAAATTTATGCTCCTTTACTACGCCTGGTATCCCTTTTCTTTCGGGGCCACTCGTGCTTTTTTCTTCCCATGAGGACCATGGTATCTCTAGGATATTTGGTGTGTCTAGGGCCCGTGGCGTCTCTTCTGGAGCCATTGGTGTCTTCCTATGATGACTTTAGAGACACTGAAGTCTCTGAATACGTCTCTATAGGGGCCTTAATGTACCTCTCTCTTTGAGGAACATATCCCTATTATAAGAGAAAGGAATAATAGTCTGGCGATCGTGGCAAGCTTGTCTTTAAAGACCATTGTATCCTTTCTAGTTGAAGACCATGGCATCCCTGGTTTCACTTTGTGAACCTTGTTATTTATTTAAGACTTTTTTATGTATTTCTTTTAAGGGACTTCAGTTCTCGAGGCCTGGTCTCAGACCGAGCCGCGAGGGCGTTGATCCACCGAAACCCTTTCCAGGTATACCTCGGTTTAGGTAAAATTGTAAGTCTCCATTTCAGCCCTTCCTTCAGGGGCATCCCTCACTCCTAGGGAAGCGTTACCATTTATCCGTGCCCCGTGGCCTGGTGGTTAAAGCTCTCGCTTCACACGGCGAGGGTCCAGGTTCGATTCCCGGCGAAGGTAGAAACATTGGGCGCATTTCCTTACATCGGTTGTGTATGCTCCCTCATCTGTAAAATGGGTACCTGGGTGTTAGTCGACTGGTGTGGGTCGCATCCTGGGACAAAACTGACCTAATTTGCGGGAAATGCTCTGCATAACAAGCGGCTTTCTATATAGTAGTATGTCATTGATGTCAGCTATGGTCTGTATACCTTGTACATATACTTGTAGAAATATAGATAATATTATTATTATTATTATAAGCCTAGGCATCTCTCAGCCCTCAGAATCATTGGCATCTCTCACCCTAAGGGACCCTTGGCATCACAGAACTGCTGTCATCCCTCACTCCTAAGGGACTCTTAGCATCCCATACCTTTAAAGGACTCCTGGCGTCCCTTCAGTCCTCAGAATCATTGTTGTCCCTCACCCCTAAGGGACTCTTAGCCCTCGGAAACATCATCCCTCACCCTTATGAGAGTCTTGGAATCCCTCACCCCTCAGAGCCAGTGGCGTCCCTCACCCCTAGGGACGCAGTTGCTGCCTTCACTCAATATTTCCGTGTCACTAAATGCGTTGGGAGGAGCACTGGAGGCGAGCGAGGGAGAGGGGAGCCGCGGCGGGAGGAAGAAGTGAAACTGGAAGAGGAGAACTGGAATGAAGAAAAGATGGGGGAGGAGGACGGATGGAGGGAGAGGGAGGGAGAGAGAGAGACATGAAAACCTCGCACAACCTGGATGTGAGAGTCTGGAAATCAGCTAGTTCTTTGCTCGAAGCTTGCCGCTTCCGAATGGAATACTCTTCTCCACGGCGATCTTCATCACCAAGTGGAAGCCTTCTCTAAATATATCCATAATTTCCGACATATGTACATCCTACACCGGCAGTACGTACCGATGCCTTCAGATGAAATTTGGTTTAGACATCGTTGGCTGCTACTGCTGGATGTTTGGGGAAGGTGCGAGAAACATCCTGCTACTTATTATAAGGGCCTCCGCAGGCAAGTTTGTTGACAAATGGAGTTCAAAACGGGGTCATCTCTAGAATGGACGTTGACAAAAATTTAGCATAAAAAAAAAGATTTTCAAAAATTGGTGTCCCTTGATCAAGGACCGAAAAGGATATTCACTTGATGAATTATTCCACCTCCAAACCAACATTATAGGACTGTCTCTACCAGAAATCAAGGAAAAAGCTGACCTATTTGTTAAACAGCTTGCTGCAAAGATGCAAGTCTCTGATTCAGTTAGGGAACATTCAGTGCTAGCCAAAACGACTGTATGAAAGTTGTCTGATGTGACAACAAGGCGGGATGAGATATATCTTCTCATTAAATACCTGGAGCAACCATAGACCAGTATCATTCCTGTCAGCCACTGGCAAAATTCATGGGACTAAAATCTCATGGAAAATTACAGTATTTATATTACTGTGACTATTTTTTGCGACCGTCAATATGGTTTGGAAAAAGATCATTCTCCAGGTGATCTGTTAAACCTCTCAGTTATGTAGCACCAGTCAAGCTCTGCTGTGTAGTAGCGCTGGACGTTGCTAGTGCCATCGATCGGCTATGGCTCAGGGGACTCCTGGCGAAATTGCGAGTACTTGGACTCTGACTCAGCGCTCTATTTCTTTATTGACTACCATCAAACGTTATCACCGGAGTGGGGTTTACAAGCTACTCAGTGTACCACAAGGAAGTGTTCTTGGTCCACTGTTACGATACGTTTGCTTCAATGATCTACTTCCTCTTCACCTCTTCCCAGGCTTTATTAATATAACAGAGAGACGTAAACAGAAGACATAAGAAGTGGAGGAAATCAGTCCCTCAGCTCATGCCAATGCAGATGAGAGTAACGTTAAGCATAACTGTATTAGTCAGTTGGCTAAATGAACTCGCTGATCCACAACTGGTTACTACTCCATTTATGTCTTATTTCGTTGTGCTCGTAAATCACCTCATCTTGTGAGGAAAGTTGTAATTGCCTCTTCAGGGCACAGATTTGTGAAAGGCAAAATTTTTACACTTAAATCTACCTCTTAGTTTTGTGAATTATTGTAATTTTCAGTGCTGGGTAACTTGGTTTATAACCGGAAAAAAATAATGCAATATGAATACTGATAGTACTATGGAAGGCTTTTATATGCTGAGATGAATAGCTCTTAGCTTGTAAGTACAACACTGAGAGAAAAGAGTGTGTGTGTGGGTGTGGTTGCAGAGGTCAGGTCACACCTCTTGGCCCCGCCTCTTCGCTGGTCGCTACTAGTGTGTGTCTCACCAGGAGCCTATGAAATTCGGCAGCAGTTGAGCATTTGTTGTTGTAGTAATGGTTGCTGATCACCAAGACGCTACTACAAAGGTACTAGAGTAACAAGTATTTCTCAGTGTCAGGGTAATAGACTTTCAGCTGGTGCCACAGTAACAGGTGGTCCGTCAGTGTGTGGCAGGGGAAACAGATGGTCATTCAGCTGGTGCCTGGGCAACGAAGTGAATGAATGGGGAGGGGAGGGAGTCAGGCAGGAACAGCAGCAACATTAAACTCTAAAATGAAGGACTGGGATAATGGCGGTTATCAGGGAAGGAACAACAGCTGCAGCAACATTGACCCCAGCAGCAGTAATATCAACAGCAGTAACAGTAACAACAGAAGTTCCCACCACAGCAACAGAAGTTCCCACCACAACAGCAGCAGTCACCATCACAGCAGCATCAGTTACAGCCACAGTAACACCAGCACCAGCAGTCACCACCACAGTAACACCAGCACCAGCAGTCACCACCACAGTAACACCAGCACCAGCAGTCACCACCACAGCAGCAACAACAGCCTCAAAAGTCACCACCACAGCATCAGTAACAGCAGTAGCACCATCAGCCACCACCACAGCATCAATAAGAGCAGTAGCACCATCAGCCACCACCACAGCAACAGAGAGAAACACAGCAGAGGGAACACAGAAGGATGCTACACACCACAGAAGCAGTAACAGAAGGGGAAACACAGCAGTGAAACAGAAGGATCCTACACACCACAGCAGCGGTAACAGCAGGAGGGAACATGTAAGGGGGAACACAGAGAGACCCTTCACACCACAGCAGGGGGAACAGAGCAGGGGGGAACAGAAGGATCCTACACACCACAACAGCAGTAACAGCAGGGGAAACACAGCAGGAGGAACACAAAGGGAGCCCACACACCACAGCAACAGTAACAGCAGGAAAACACAGCAAGAACACAGGAGCGTACACACCACAGCAGCAGAAACATAAGGGGGAGCACAGCAGGGAAAAACGGCACGGGGAACACAGCAGGCGGGAACATAGAGAAACCCTACACACCACAGCAGCAGTAACAGCAGAGGGAACACAGCAGGAGGGAACACAGCAGGAGGGAACACAGCAGGAGGGAACACAGCAGGGGGTGACACAACAGGGGATAACCACAAAGGAACCCTACACACCACAGCAGCAGTAAAAGCAGGGGAACATAGCAGGGGGGACACAGAGGTAGTCTACACACCACAACAGTAGTAACAGCAGGGGGAGCACAGCAGGAGAACACGGATGGAGCCTACACACCACAGCAGCAGTAACAGCAGAGGGAACACAGTAGAGGGGTAACACAGAGAGAGTATACACACCACAGCAGGAGTAACAACAGGGGGACTACAGCAGGGGAACACGGTAGAGGGGTAACACAGAGAGAGCCTACACACCACAGCAGGAGTAACAACAGGGGGACTACAGCAGGGGAACACAGTAGAGGGGTAACACAGAGAGAGCCTACACACCACAGCAGGAGTAACAACAGGGGGACTACAGCAGGGGAACACAGTAGAGGGGTAACACAGAGAGAGCCTACACACCACAGCAGGAGTAACAACAGGGGGACTACAGCAGGGGAACACAGTAGAGGGGTAACACAGAGAGAGACTACACACCACAGCAGGAGTAACAACAGGGGGACTACAGCAGGGGAACACAGTAGAGGGGTAACACAGAGAGAGACTACACACCACAGCAGGAGTAACAACAGGGGGACTACAGCAGGGGAACACAGGGGTAGCCTACACACCCCTGCCTTTAAATTACACTTGCGGCTCTAACAGGGCCCCGCCCACTCCCTCTCCTCTCCGCCCACTCCCTCTCCTCCCCGCCCACTCCCTCTCCTCCCCTCCCGTCTATCAGAGGGTAAAAATGCGTGAGGGAGTCGATATACTAGGGGAGACTTGAACGATTGGGGAGTAGGGAGGGAATAGGGAAGGGGAAAGGCGTAGGGGAAGAGAAAGGGGAGTGGGAGGTATAGGTAATGATAGTGGGGAATGGGTAGGCATGGGGAAGGGCAGGATCTTGATGGGTGATCGTGAGTCAGTATCTTGATGCTGGTGATGGGCTCTTGTTGCAAGGAAGTGGAGCTACCGTACCCTTGCTTCGGATCAGGTTTGATGCGAGGAATGGGGAAGTTGCTCCAATACCCCTGGATTAGGAGCCCTTCACCAGTACCATTGTCAACCATTAAGTAATCTTCACACCCATTCTTGCACTTATTAAAATTCTGTGGACATTATTCTCATTATTTTCTATCTTCCGTTCTTCCTTCCTTTCTTCCTAACTTCCTTCCTATCTTTCTCCCGTTCTTCCTTTCTTTCTAACTTCCTTCCTATCTTTCTCCCGTTCTTCCTTCCTTTCTTCCTAACTTCCTTCCTATCTTTCTCCCGTTCTTCCTTCCTTTCTTCCTAACTTCCTTCCTATCTTTCTCCCGTTCTTCCTTCCTTTCTTCCTAACTTCCTTCCTATCTTTCTCCCGTTCTTCCTTCCTTTCTTCCTAACTTCCTTCCTATCTTTCTCCCGTTCTTCCTTTCTTTCTTCCTAACTTCCTTCCTATCTTTCTCCCGTTCTTCCTTCCTTTCTTCCTAACTTCCTTCCTATCTTTCTCCCGTTCTTCCTTCCTTTCTTCCTAACTTCCTTCCTATCTTTCTCCCGTTCTTCCTTCCTTTCTTCCTAACTTCCTTCCCATCTTTCTCCCATTCTTCCTTCCTTTCTTCCTAACTTCCTTCCCATCTTTCTCCCGTTCTTCCTTTCTTTCTTCCTAACTTCCTTCCTATCTTTCTTCCGTTCTTCCTTCCTTTCTTCCTAACTTCCTTCCTATCTTTCTCCCGTTCTTCCTTCCTTTCTTCCTAACTTCCTTCCTATCTTTCTCCCGTTCTTCCTTCCTTTCTTCCTAACTTCCTTCCCATCTTTCTCCCGTTCTTCCTTCCTTTCTTCCTAACTTCCTTCCCATCTTTCTCCCGTTCTTCCTTTCTTTCTTCCTAACTTCCTTCCTATCTTTCTTCCGTTCTTCCTTCCTTTCTTCCTAACTTCCTTCCTATCTTTCTCCCGTTCTTCCTTCCTTTCTTCCTAACTTCCTTCCTATCTTTCTCCCGTTCTTCCTTCCTTTCTTCCTAACTTCCTTCCCATCTTTCTCCCATTCTTCCTTCCTTTCTTCCTAACTTCCTTCCCATCTTTCTCCCGTTCTTCCTTTCTTTCTTCCTAACTTCCTTCCTATCTTTCTTCCGTTCTTCCTTCCTTTCTTCCTAACTTCCTTCCTATCTTTCTCCCGTTCTTCCTTCCTTTCTTCCTAACTTCCTTCCTATCTTTCTCCCGTTCTTCCTTCCTTTCTTCCTAACTTCCTTCCCATCTTTCTCCCGTTCTTCCTTTCTTTCTTCCTAACTTCCTTCCTATCTTTCTTCCGTTCTTCCTTCCTTTCTTCCTAACTTCCTTCCTATCTTTCTCCCGTTCTTCCTTCCTTTCTTCCTAACTTCCTTCCTACCGTTCTTCCTTCCTTTCTTCCTAACTTCCTTCCCATCTTTCTCCCCTTCTTCCTTCCTTTCTTCCTAACTTCCTTCCCATCTTTCTCCCGTTCTTCCTTTCTTTCTTCCTAACTTCCTTCCTATCTTTCTTCCGTTCTTCCTTCCTTTCTTCCTAACTTCCTTCCTATCTTTCTCCCGTTCTTCCTTCCTTTCTTCCTAACTTCCTTCCTATCTTTCTCCCGTTCTTCCTTCCTTTCTTCCTAACTTCCTTCCCACCTTTCTTCCGTTATTCCTTCCTTTCTTCCTAACTTCCTTCCTATCTTTCTCCCGTTCTTCCTTCCTTTCTTCCTAACTTCCTTCCTATCTTTCTTCCGTTCTTCCTTCCTTTCTTCCTAACTTCCTTCCTATCTTTCTCCCGTTCTTCCTTCCTTTCTTCCTAACTTCCTTCCTATCTTTCTCCCGTTCTTCCTTCCTTTCTTCCTAACTTCCTTCCCATCTTTCTCCCGTTCTTCCTTTCTTTCTTCCTAACTTCCTTCCTATCTTTCTTCCGTTCTTCCTTCCTTTCTTCCTAACTTCCTTCCTATCTTTCTCCCGTTCTTCCTTCCTTTCTTCCTAACTTCCTTCCTATCTTTCTCCCGTTCTTCCTTCCTTTCTTCCTAACTTCCTTCCCATCTTTCTCCCGTTCTTCCTAACTTCCTTCCCATCTTTCTCCCGTTCTTCCTTCCTTTCTTCTTAACTTCCTTCCTATCTTTCTCCCGTTCTTCCTTCCTTTCTTCTTAACTTCCTTCCTATCTTTCTCCCGTTCTTCCTTCCTTTCTTCCTAACTTCCTTCCTATCTTTCTCCCGTTCTTCCTTCCTTTCTTCCTAACTTCCTTCCTATATTTCTCCCGTTCTTCCTTCCTTTCTTCCTAGCTTCCTTCCTATCTTTCTCCCGTTCTTCCTTCCTTTCTTCCTAACTTCCTTCCTATCTTTCTCCCGTTCTTCCTTCCTTTCTTCCTAACTTCCTTCCTATCTTTCTCCCGTTCTTCCTTCCTTTCTTCCTAACTTCCTTCCTATCTTTCTCCCGTTCTTCCTTCCTTTCTTCCTAACTTCCTTCCTATCTTTCTTCCGTTCTTCCTTCCTTTCTTCCTAACTTCCTTCCTATTTTTCTCCCGTTCTTCCTTCCTTTCTTCCTAACTTCCTTCCTATCTTTCTCCCGTTCTTCCTTCCTTTCTTCCCAACTTCCTTCCTATCTTTCTCCCGTTCTTCCTTCCTTTCTTCCTAACTTCCTTCCTATCTTTCTCCCGTTCTTCCTTTCTTCCTAACTTCCTTCCTATCTTTCTCCCATTCTTCCTTCCTAACTTCCTTCCCATCTTTCTCCCGTTCTTCCTTCATTTCTTCCTAACTTCCTTCCTATCTTTCTCCCGTTCTTCCTTCCTTTCTTCCTAACTTCCTTCCTATCTTTCTCCCGTTCTTTCTTCCTTTCTTCCTAACTTCTTTCCTATCTTTCTCCCGTTCTTCCTTTCTTCCTAACTTCCTTCCTATCTTTCTCCCGTTCTTCCTTTCTTCCTAACTTCCTTCCTATCTTTCTCCCGTTCTTCCTTTCTTCCTAACTTCCTTCCTATCTTTCTCCCGTTCTTCATTCCTTTCTTCCTAACTTCCTTCCCATCTTTCTCCCGTTCTTCCTTCATTTCTTCCTAACTTCCTTCCTATCTTTCTCCCGTTCTTCCTTCCTTTCTTCCTAACTTCCTTCCTATCTTTCTCCCGTTCTTTCTTCCTTTCTTCCTAACTTCTTTCCTATCTTTCTCCCGTTCTTCCTTTCTTCCTAACTTCCTTCCCATCTTTCTCCCGTTCTTCCTTCATTTCTTCCTAACTTCCTTCCTATCTTTCTCCCGTTCTTCATTCCTTTCTTCCTAACTTCCTTCCTATCTTTCTCCCGTTCTTCCTTCATTTCTTCCTAACTTCCTTCCTATCTTTCTCCCGTTCTTCCTTCCTTTCTTCCTAACTTCCTTCCTATCTTTCTCCCGTTCTTTCTTCCTTTCTTCCTAACTTCCTTCCTATCTTTCTCCCGTTCTTCCTTTCTTCCTAACTTCCTTCCTATCTTTCTCCCGTCCTTCCTTCCTTTCTTCCTAATTTCCTTCCTATCTTTCTCCCGTCCTTCCTTCCTTTCTTCCTAATTTCCTTCCTATCTTTCTCCCGTCCTTCCTTCCTTTCTCCCCGTCATACTATTACCTTCAATTACCTCGCTCCACGAAGACTGTAATTAACCTCGTCTTCCTTCTAAACCTTCTTCCTGGTTCTTTCATATCAGTTATCTTCCATCCTATTCCTGCTTCCTCTTTCACATTACTCTGCTTATTCCTGCCTCCTCGTCCTTCCCATTTACTCTTTTCCCCTCCCATCGCTCTGCCTCTCCCATTATCTCTCCCTTCCTGCCTCCCATGCTCCGCCCACGAGCAGTTAACGCAGTTTGGGAGTGGTAATATAGTTTCTACACGGAGGTATACCACCACTGAGGTATACCACCATGGAGATATACCACCACGGAGGTATACCAACATGGAGGTATACCAACACGTAGGTATACCAACACAGAGGTATACCAACATGGATGTATACCAACACGGAGGTATACCAACACGGAGGTATATCAACATGGAGGTATACAAACATGAAGGTATACCAACACGGAGGTATACCAACATGGAAGTATACCAACATGGAAGTATACCAACACGGAGGTATAACAACATGGAAGTATACCAACACGGAGGTATAACAACATGGAAGTATACCAACATGGTGGCATACCAACACGGAGGTATACCAACACGGAAGTATACCAACATGGAGGCATACCAACATGGAGGCATACCAACACGGAGGTATACCAACACGGAAGTATACCAACATGGAGGCTTACCAACACGGAGGTATACCAACACGGAAGTATACCAACACGGAGGTATAACAACATGGAAGTATACCAACATGGAGGCATACCAACATGGAGGCATACCAACACGGAGGTATACCAACACGGAAGTATACCAACATGGAGGCATACCAACATGGAGGCATACCAACACGGAGGTATACCAACACGGAAGTATACCAACATGGAGGCTTACCAACACGGAGGTATACCAACACGGAAGTATACCAACATGGAGGCATGCCAACATGGAGGCATACCAACACGGAGGTATACCAACACGGAAGTATACCAACATGGAGGCATACCAACATGGAGGCATACCAACACGGAGGTATACCAACACGGAAGTATACCAACATGGAGGCTTACCAACACGGAGGTATACCAACACGGAAGTATACCAACATGGAGGCATACCAATATGGAGGCATACCAACACGGAGGTATACCAACACGGAAGTATACCAACATGGAGGCATACCAACATGGAGGCATACCAACACGGAGGTATACCAACACGGAAGTATACCA
>NW_027195289.1:167500-195000 GCF_038502225.1 Cherax quadricarinatus
GAATAGCGTTCAGATACCTTAATAAGGAATCGTTCAAGACACTGTACACTGTGTATGTTAGGCCCATACTGGAGTATGCAGCACCAGTCTGGAACCCACACCTGGTCAAGCACGTCAAGAAGTTAGAGAAAGTACAAAGGTTTGCAACAAGGCTAGTCCCAGAGCTCAAGGGAATGTCGTACGAGGAAAGGTTAAGGGAAATCGGACTGACGACACTGGAGGACAGAAGGGTCAGGGGAGACATGATAACGACATACAAGATACTGCGGGGAATAGACAAGGTGGACAGAGATAGGATGTTCCAGAGAGGGGACACAGAGACACGGGGTCACAACTGGAAGCTGAAGACTCAGACGAGTCACAGGGACGTTAGGAAGTATTTCTTCAGTCATAGAGTTGTCAGCAAGTGGAACAGCCTAGCAAGTGAAGTAGTGGAGGCAGGAACCATACATAGTTTTAAGAAGAGGTATGAGAAAGCTCAGGAAGCAGAGAGAGAGAGGATCCAGTAGCGATCAGTGAAGAGGCGGGGCCAGGAGCTGAGTCTCGACCCCTGCAACCACAATTAGGTGAGTACAATTAGGTGAGTACACCTAGCCAAGCACGTAAAGAAACTAGAGAAAGTGCAAAGGTTTACGACAAGACTAGTCCCAGAGCTAAGAGGTATGTCCTACGAGGAGAGGTTAAGGGAAATCAACCTGACGACACTGGAGGACAGGAGAGATAGGGGGGACATGATAACGACATACAAAATACTGAGAGAAATTGACAAGGTGGACAAAGACAGGATGTTCCAGAGATTGGACACAGTAACAAGGGGACACAGTTGGAAGCTGAAGAGGCAGATGAATCACAGGGATGTTAGGAAGTATTTCTTCAGCCACAGAGTAGTCAGTAAGTGGAATAGTTTGAGAAGCGATGTAGTGGAGGCAGGATCCATACATAGCTTTAAGCAGAGGTATGATAAAGCTCACGGCTCAGGGAGAGTGACCTAGTAGCGATCAGTGAAGAGGCGGGGCCAGGAGCTCGGACTCGACCCCTGCAACCTCAACTAGGTGAGTACAACTAGGTGAGTACGTACACACACACACACACACACACACACACACACACACACACACACACAGGAGCTGTAGCTCAACCATTGCAACCACATAAAATATCTACAAGTATGAAACAATGAATATTGAAGAATAATCAAAATTTTACATAAGAATATCAAAAAATATTCATGACTCATTAAAAATACTCGAATATTAAGGTCACGTAAACACTACGTCTGACAGATTATTATTATAATCAAAAGGAAGCGCTACGCCACAAGGGCTATACAGAGCTGCAGGGTAGGGAAGGAAGCGAGGGTATCGGGTGGCAGAAGGGGGGAGGGATGATTAGTAGGTTACAGAAAACAGCGGGGCAGGGGATAGTGCAGGGGTAGAGGGTAGCAAGAGATTGAGGTAGAAAGGGCTGAAGGCATCAGAGTTTGTGAAGTAAGTCAGTTGTTGTCAAAAAGTCAATGAGAGAGTCCGGATGAAAGGCGGGTCCATCAGCGAGAAGAGAAGGTAAAGAGAGAGCAGCGGAGCGAAGACGACGACGGAGGTAAATTCTGCGTGCTCGTTGATAAAGTGGGCAGTCTAACAGAATGTGGCTGACTGATAATGGAACCTGACAATTCTCACAGAGAGGAGCAGGGCGCCTCTCCATGAGATATCTATGTGTAAGACGAGTATGGCCAATATGAAGATTGGAGAAAGTAGTCTCCCAACCTCAACACTGGTGACAAGAAGACAGTCATTAACCTATACTCGGTTTAATGGAACAAAGTTTGCTATTGAGCAGAGCAGACCAACGTTCTTGCCAACGGGTGTGAAGGTGGGTAGCTATTACTGCGAAATAGTCCGGAAATGGGACACCTCTATATGAAATTGGTAGGTCATGTACTGCTGACCGCGCAGCAGTGTCTGCCTGTTCATTGCCCTGTACGTCAACATGACCAGGGACCCAACAAAAAACAATATCTTTATGCTTGGTAGAGATGTGGCATATCCAAAGTTGGATACGGAGAACTGGGGGGTGAGGTGTATCAAATTTCCATATAGCCTGTAGAGCACTAAGGGAGTCTGAGACAATCACAAATGATGATACAGGCATAGATGCAATACGAATAAGTGCTGCAAGAATGGCATACAATTCAGCAGTAAAAATGCTAGCCGAAGATAGTAAATGCCCTCGCACGACGCTGTCCGGAAACACTGCTGCGAATCCAACGCCGTCAGAAGATTTAGAGCCATCTGTGTACACGGCAATGGCATGAGAATGAGAGTGGAAGTGGTCAAGAAAAAGAGAGCGGGAAGCCACCGTAGGCAGTTGGGCTTTCGAGCAAGGGAGTGAGAAAGAACAGACCCGAACAGCTGGAACTTCCCAGGGGGGTAGGGAAAAGTGAGATGCTACATGAACATATAAAGGCGGTAACTGAAGGGAAGACAAGAGCGAATGTAGGCAAAGAGAAAAGGAACAGAGCAAACAGGGACGGCGAACAAATAAAGAATGTCTACTTATATCAGTGATAATTCTGTAAATGGAAGGATTGCGGAGATCGTGAGAGTGCACATAATAGCAAGGCAATGGACATCACGGCGATCAGACAAGGATGGAATATTCGCTTCTGCATAGAGGCTCTCAACAGGGGAAGAGCAAAAAGCACCAAGGCATAAATGTAATCCTTGGTGATGGATGGGGTTAAGACTAGAGAGAGTAGCAGGAGAGGCCGCTGAATAGATCTGGTCACCATGATCGAGATTCGATAAAATGAGGGCTGAATGTAGGCGAAGGAGAGTTCGACGATCAGCTCCCCATGAAAGATGAGCAAGGGTCTTAAGAAGGTTCAACTGGCTGTGACAAGTTGCCTTTAGAGAGGTAATGTGGGGTTTCCAGGATAACCTATGGTCAAAGAGAAGGCCTGGAAACCTGACTGTATCACGTACAGGGATACGGGAGCCACAGAGGGGATGATCGGAGATGACAGAGCGTCTAGTGAAAGTAACTTGGTGAGTTTTGGTACTGGAAAATTTAAACCCATGCATGGTGGCCCAGTTGGAAACACAGTCGACCGCATGTTGGAGAGAAACTGTAATGAGGTGACAGTCAGCACCTGCACAAGCAATAGCGAAGTCATCTACATAGAGTGATGACCAAATATTGGATGGAAGAACAGAGGCCAAATCATTTATAGCAAAGAGAAAAAGTGTTGTGCTCAGAACACATCCCTGAGGGACACCTTCAGCTTGGACAAAGTCCGGGGAAAGCACATTATTGACTCAAACACGGAAATGTCTGTCAGTTAAAAGTTCTTAAGGAAGGATGGTAGATTGCCTCGGAGGCCTAAGGAGTGGGCTTGGGCCAAAATATTATACCTCCAAGTTGTGTCATATGCCTTCTCAAGGTCAAAAAATATAGCAATAACTGAGTGGTTATTCGTAAAGGCATTACGAACATACATATCCAAGCGTAGTAAGGGGTCTATGGTAGAACGGCCCTTACGAAAGTCATATTGACGAGTGGAGAGACTGTTGTGTGTCTCTAAATACACACTAAACGTCTATTTACCAGACGTTCCATCACTTTGCAAACTGCACTGGTAAGAGCGATGGGACGATAGTGGGAGGCTTCATGTCCCGTAATACCCGGTTTGCTGAAAGGGAGAACAATGCCAGATGTCACAGCTGTGGATACGTCTGACAGAATCTTTACCCCTGACCGACCACAGTGTTTTCCAGCCCCTAGTGGCTTATTTTGTAGTCTAGAACACTGAGACTAGCCGGGGGATCGAACCCGTGTCGTTTAGCCTGCCTCATGGTGAGCACGGGTATGATTCCCCGGCTAGTCGCAGTGCTGTTGTTGATTAAATACCACTCGTTCGTGGTTACAGTACTATATGTACTGCTTGTGGAGGCTAGTACACCAAATTGGCTCTGAGGCACCCACACCACCGTATGTCCTCGGATCACGATACAACACCTAGCTCTGATGGGTGCGTGATCTTTGTAGGATTGGGTGGTCCTGTGGGTTAAAGCGTCGTGAATTTTCGCGCACCATGTGGCAGGCTAAAACAATGCAGGTTCGATCCCCCGGCTAGTCGCAGTGTTATTGATATATATATATATATATATAATATATATATATATATATATATATATATATATATATATATATATATATATATATATATATATATATTATATTGTCCCCACGAACAAGTGGTATTGATCAATAACAACAGTGCGACTAGTCAAGAAGTCGAACCAACGCTGCTTTGGCCTGCCTTATGGTGGGCGAAAACTCATGACGCCTTAATCCAGGGGACCACACAATCCTTAAGAGTAGCGCAACCAGCAGAACTGGATGTTGTACCAGCTACCTAAGGACTTACGGTGGTGTGGTTGACTCTAGGCTTATTTCATTCAAGGGGAACAGGTATTAGGGTGAGCAGGTACTAGGGTGAGCAGGTACTAGGGTTAGCAGGTACTAGGGTGAGCAGGTACTAGGGTGAGCAGGTACTAGGGTGAGCAGGTACTAGGGTGAGCAGGTACCTATATACTGCTAGGTGAACAGGTGAATCAGCTTTTTCTGGACTGACACCCAGGTACCAGTTCACTACTTAGGAAACAGGAGCCAGGTTCCTATTTCCTTCCAGGGTTGTATGTACGCGAAAATACTGTAACAAAATATAATGTGCACTGTACTATTCTGTATGATAGTTAGTGGGAATATAACATGTCTGCTGTTACACTACATAATAGTAACAACTTTTGAAGAGACATTCTGTGCCGCTAGACTATTCTGTGTGACAGTTACGTTATGGTAACACCCGCAGTGTGCCGCTAGACTATTCTGTGTAACAGTTACGTTATGGTAACACCCGCAGTGTGCCGCTACACTATTCTGTGTGACAGTTACGTTATGGTAACACCCGCAGTGTGCCGCTAGACTATTCTGTGTAACAGTTACGTTATGGTAACACCCGCAGTGTGCCGCTACACTATTCTGTGTGACAGTTACGTTATGGTAACACCCGCAGTGTGCCGCTACACTATTCTGTGTAACAGTTACGTTATGGTAACACCCGCAGTGTGTCGCTAGACTATTCTGTGTGACAGTTACGTTATGGTAACACCCGCAGTGTGTCGCTACACTATTCTGTGTGACAGTTACGTTATGGTAACACCAGCAGTGTGCCGCTACACTATTCTGTGTGACAGTTACTTCATGGTAACACCCGCAGTGTGTCGCTACACTATTCTGTGTAACAGGTACTTTATGGTAACACCCGCAGTGTGTCGCTACACTATTCTGTGTAACAGTTACGTTATGGTAACACCCGCAGTGTGTCGCTACACTATTCTGTGTAACAGTTACGTTATGGTAACACCCGCAGTGTGTCGCTACACTATTCTGTGTAACAGTTACGTTATGGTAACACCCGCAGTGTGTCGCTACACTATTCTGTGTAACAGGTACTTTATGGTAACACCCGCAGTGTGTCGCTACACTATTCTGTGTAACAGTTACGTTATGGTAACACCCGCAGTGTGTCGCTACACTATTCTGTGTAACAGTTACGTTATGGTAACACCCGCAGTGTGCCGCTACACTATTCTGTGTAACAGTTACGTTATGGTAACACCCGCAGTGTGTCGCTAGACTATTCTGTGTGACAGTTACGTTATGGTAACACCCGCAGTGTGCCGCTAGACTATTCTGTGTAACAGTTACGTTATGGTAACACCCGCAGTGTGCCGCTACACTATTCTGTGTAACAGTTACGTTATGGTAACACCCGCAGTGTGTCGCTACACTATTCTGTGTGACAGTTACGTTATGGTAACACCCGCAGTGTGTCGCTACACTATTCTGTGTGACAGTTACGTTATGGTAACACCCGCAGTGTGCCGCTACACTATTCTGTGTGACAGTTACGTTATGGTAACACCCGCAGTGTGTCGCTACACTATTCTGTGTGAGAGTTACGTTATGGTAACACCCGCAGTGTGCCGCTACACTATTCTGTGTAACAGTTACGTTATGGTAACACCCGCAGTGTGTCGCTACACTATTCTGTGTAACAGTTACGTTATGGTAACACCCGCAGTGTGCCGCTACACTATTCTGTGTAACAGTTACGTTATGGTAACACCCGCAGTGTGTCGCTACACTATTCTGTGTAACAGTTACGTTATGGTAACACCCGCAGTGTGCCGCTACACTATTCTGTGTAACAGTTACGTTATGGTAACACCCGCAGTGTGTCGCTACACTATTCTGTGTAACAGTTACGTTATGGTAACACCCGCAGTGTGTCGCTACACTATTCTGTGTAACAGTTACGTTATGGTAACACCCGCAGTGTGCCGCTACACTATTCTGTGTAACAGTTACGTTATGGTAACACCCGCAGTGTGTCGCTAGACTATTTGGTATTCAAACTGTACGAACAATATTTAGTATCGTACTGACACTGTGGGAACAACCTGATGTGTGGTGGAGTGTTGGAGTGTGTGGTGGATGGTTGGAGTGTGTGGTGGATGGTTGGAGTGTGTGGTGGATGGTTGGAGTGTGTGGTGGATGGTTGGAGTGTGTGGTGGATGGTTGGAGTGTGTGGTGGATGGTTGGAGTGTGTGGTGGATGGTTGGAGTGTGTGGTGGATGGTTGGAGTGTGTGGTGGAGGGTTGGAGTGTGTGGTGGAGGGTTGGAGTGTGTGGTGGATGGTTGGAGTGTGTGGTGGATGGTTGGAGTGTGTGGTGGATGGTTGGAGTGTGTGGTGGATGGTTGGAGTGTGTGGTGGATGGTTGGAGTGTGTGGTGGATGGTTGGAGTGTGTGGTGGATGGTTGGAGTGTGTGGTGGATGGTTGGAGTGTGTGGTGGATGGTTGGAGTGTGTGGTGGATGGTTGGAGTGTGTGGTGGATGGTTGGAGTGTGTGGTGGATGGTTGGAGTGTGTGGTGGATGGTTGGAGTGTGTGGTGGAGGGTTGGAGTGTGTGGTGGTGGGTTGGAGTGTGTGGTGGTGGGTTGGAGTGTGTGGTGGTGGGTTGGAGTGTGTGGTGGTGGGTTGGAGTGTGTAGTGGATGGTTGGAGTGTGTGGTGGATGGTTGGAGTGTGTGGTGGATGGTTGGAGTGTGTGGTGGATGGTTGGAGTGTGTGGTGGATGGTTGGAGTGTGTGGTGGATGGTTGGAGTGTGTGGTGGATGGTTGGAGTGTGTGGTGGATGGTTGGAGTGTGTGGTGGATGGTTGGAGTGTGTGGTGGTGGGTTGGAGTGTGTGGTGGTGGGTTGGAGTGTGTGGTGGATGGTTGGAGTGTGTGGTGGATGGTTGGAGTGTGTGGTGGTGGGTTGGAGTGTGTAGTGGATGGTTGGAGTGTGTGGTGGATGGTTGGAGTGTGTGGTGGATGGTTGGAGTGTGTGGTGGATGGTTGGAGTGTGTGGTGGATGGTTGGAGTGTGTGGTGGATGGTTGGAGTGTGTGGTGGTGGGTTGGAGTGTGTAGTGGATGGTTGGAGTGTGTGTGGTGGATGGTGGGAGTGGGTGGTGGATGGTTGGAGTGTGTGGTGGATGGTTGGAGTGTGTGGTGGATGGTTGGAGTGTGTGGTGGTGGGTTGGAGTGTGTGGTGGATGGTTGGAGTGTGTGGTGGATGGTTGGAGTGTGTGGTGGTGGGTTGGAGTGTGTAGTGGATGGTTGGAGTGTGTGTGGTGGATGGTGGGAGTGGGTGGTGGATGGTTGGAGTGTGTGGTGGATGGTTGGAGTGTGTGGTGGATGGTTGGAGTGTGTGGTGGTGGGTTGGAGTGTGTGGTGGATGGTTGGAGTGTGTGGTGGATGGTTGGAGCGTGTGGTGGATGGTTGGAGCGTGTGGTGGATGGTTGGAGTGTGTGGTGGATGGTTGGAGTGTGTGGTGGATGGTTGGAGTGTGTGGTGGATGGTTGGAGTGTGTGGTGGAGTGTTGGAGTGTGTGATGGATGGTTGGAGTGTGTGGTGGATGGTTGGAGTGTGTGGTGGTGGGTTGGAGTGTGTAGTGGATGGTTGGAGTGTGTGTGGTGGAGTGTTGGAGAGTGTGATGGATGGTTGGAGTGTGTGGTGGATGGTTGGAGTGTGTGGTGGAGGGTTGGAGTGTGTGGTGGATGGTTGGAGTGTGTGGTGGATGGTTGGAGTGTGTGGTGGATGGTTGGAGTGTGTGGTGGATGGTTGGAGTGTGTGGTGGATGGTTGGAGTGTGTGGTGGAGGGTTGGAGTGTGTGGTGGAGGGTTGGAGTGTGTGGTGGATGGTTGGAGTGTGTGGTGGATGGTTGGAGTGTGTGGTGGATGGTTGGAGTGTGTGGTGGATGGTTGGAGTGTGTGGTGGATGGTTGGAGTGTGTGGTGGATGGTTGGAGTGTGTGGTGGATGGTTGGAGTGTGTGGTGGATGGTTGGAGTGTGTGGTGGATGGTTGGAGTGTGTGGTGGATGGTTGGAGTGTGTGGTGGAGGGTTGGAGTGTGTGGTGGATGGTTGGAGTGTGTGGTGGTGGGTTGGAGTGTGTGGTGGTGGGTTGGAGTGTGTGGTGGTGGGTTGGAGTGTGTGGTGGTGGGTTGGAGTGTGTAGTGGATGGTTGGAGTGTGTGGTGGATGGTTGGAGTGTGTGGTGGATGGTTGGAGTGTGTGGTGGATGGTTGGAGTGTGTGGTGGATGGTTGGAGTGTGTGGTGGATGGTTGGAGTGTGTGGTGGATGGTTGGAGTGTGTGGTGGATGGTTGGAGTGTGTGGTGGATGGTTGGAGTGTTTGGTGGATGGTTGGAGTGTGTGGTGGTGGGTTGGAGTGTGTAGTGGATGGTTGGAGTGTGTGTGGTGGAAGGTTGGAGTGTGTGGTGGATAGTTGGAGTGTGTGGTGGATGGTTGGAGTGTGTGGTGGATGGTTGGAGTGTGTGGTGGAGTGTTGGAGTGTGTGGTGGATGGTTGGAGTGTGTGGTGGTGGGTTGGAGTGTGTAGTGGATGGTTGGAGTGTGTGTGGTGGATGGTTGGAGTGTGTGGTGGATGGTTGGAGTGTGTGGTGGATGGTTGGAGTGTGTGGTGGATGGTTGGAGTGTGTGGTGGATGGTTGGAGTGTGTGGTGGATGGTTGGAGTGTGTGGTGGATGGTTGGAGTGTGTGGTGGATGGTTGGAGTGTGTGGTGGAGTGTTGGAGTGTGTGATGGATGGTTGGAGTGTGTGGTGGATGGTTGGAGTGTGTGGTGGAGGGTTGGAGTGTGTGGTGGATGGTTGGAGTGTGTGGTGGATGGTTGGAGTGTGTGGTGGATGGTTGGAGTGTGTGGTGGATGGTTGGAGTGTGTGGTGGATGGTTGGAGTGTGTGGTGGAGGGTTGGAGTGTGTGGTGGATGGTTGGAGTGTGTGGTGGATGGTTGGAGTGTGTGGTGGATGGTTGGAGTGTGTGGTGGATGGTTGGAGTGTGTGGTGGATGGTTGGAGTGTGTGGTGGATGGTTGGAGTGTGTGGTGGATGGTTGGAGTGTGTGGTGGATGGTTGGAGTGTGTGGTGGATGGTTGGAGTGTGTGGTGGATGGTTGGAGTGTGTGGTGGATGGTTGGAGTGTGTGGTGGATGGTTGGAGTGTGTGGTGGAGGGTTGGAGTGTGTGGTGGATGGTTGGAGTGTGTGGTGGTGGGTTGGAGTGTGTGGTGGAGTGTGTGGTGGTGGGTTGGAGAGTGTGTGGTGGTTGGAGTGTGTGGTGGATGGTTGGAGTGTGTGGTGGTGGGTTGGAGTGTGTGGTGGATGGTTGGAGTGTGTGGTGGATGGTTGGAGTGTGTGGTGGATGGTTGGAGTGTGTGGTGGATGGTTGGAGTGTGTGGTGGATGGTTGGAGTGTGTGGTGGAGGGTTGGAGTGTGTGGTGGATGGTTGGAGTGTGTGGTGGATGGTTGGAGTGTGTGGTGGATGGTTGGAGTGTGTGGTGGATGGTTGGAGTGTGTGGTGGATGGTTGGAGTGTGGATGGTGGATGGGTTGGAGTGTGTGTGGATGGTTGGATGGAAGGTTGGAGTGTGTGGTGGATGGTTGGAGTGTGTGGTGGATGGTTGGAGTGTGTGGTGGATGGTTGGAGTGTGTGGTGGATGGTTGGAGTGTGTGGTGGAGGGTTGGAGTGTGTGGTGGATGGTTGGAGTGTGTGGTGGTGGTTGGATGGTTGGAGTGTGTGGTGGTGGGTTGGAGTGTGTGGTGGTGGGTTGGAGTGTGTGGTGGATGGTTGGAGTGTGTGGTGGATGGTTGGAGTGTGTGGTGCATGGTTGGAGTGTGTGGTGGATGGTTGGAGTGTGTGGTGGATGGTTGGAGTGTGTGGTGGATGGTTGGAGTGTGTGGTGGATGGTTGGAGTGTGTGGTGGATGGTTGGAGTGTGTGGTGGATGGTTGGAGTGTTTGGTGGATGGTTGGAGTGTGTGTGGTGTTGGAGTGTGTAGTGGATGTTGGAGTGTGTGTGGTGGAAGGTTGGAGTGTGTGGTGGAGTGTTGGAGTGTGTGGTGGATGGTTGGAGTGTGTGGTGGATGGTTGGAGTGTGGTGGAGTGTTGGAGTGTGTGGTGATGGTTGGAGTGGAGTGTGTAGTGGATGGTTGGAGTGTGTGGTGGATGGTTGGAGCGTGTGGTGGATGGTTGGAGCGTGTGGTGGATGGTTGGAGTGTGTGGTGGATGGTTGGAGTGTGTGGTGGATGGTTGGAGTGTGTGGTGGATGGTTGGAGTGTGTGGTGGAGTGGTTGGAGTGTGTGATGGATGGTTGGAGTGTGTGGTGGATGGTTGGAGTGTTGGAGTGTAGTGGATGGAGTGTGTGTGGTGGAGTGTTGGAGTGTGTGGTGGATGGTTGGAGTGTGTGGTGGATGGTTGGAGTGTGTGGTGGTGGGTTGGAGTGTGTAGTGGATGGTTGGAGTGTGTGTGTGGAGTGTTGGATGGTTGGAGTGTGTGGTGGATGGTTGGAGTGTGTGGTGGATGGTTAGAGTGTGTGGTGGATGGTTGTGTGTGGTGGATGGTTGGAGTGTGATGGTTGGAGTGTGTGGTGGAGTGTTGGAGTGTGTGATGGATGGTTGGAGTGTGTGGTGGAGGGTTGGAGTGTGTGGTGGATGGTTGGAGTGTGTGGTGGATGGTTGGAGTGTGTGGTGGATGGTTGGAGTGTGTGGTGGATGGTTGGAGTGTGTGGTGGATGGTTGGAGTGTGTGGTGGAGGGTTGGAGTGTGTGGTGGAGGGTTGGAGTGTGTGGTGGATGGTTGGAGTGTGTGGTTGATGGTTGGAGTGTGTGGTGGATGGTTGGAGTGTGTGTTGGAGAGTTGGAGTGTGTGGTGGATGGGTTGGAGTGTGTGGTGGATGGTTGGAGTGTGGTGTTGGATGTGTGGTTGAGGGTTGGGTGTGTGGAGGAATCTTGGGTGTGTGGTGGAGTGTTGGATGTGTGGTTGAGGGTTGGGTGTGTGGTTGGATGGTTGGAGTGTGTGGTGGATGGTTGGAGTGTGTGGTGGATGGTTGGAGTGTGTGGTGGATGGTTGGAGTGTGTGGTGGATGGTTGGAGTGTGTGGTGGATGGTTGGAGTGTGTGGTGGATGGTTGGAGTGTGTGGTGGATGGTTGGAGTGTGGTGGATGGTTGGAGTGTGTGGTGGTGGGTTGGAGTGTGTAGTGGATGGTTGGAGTGTGTGTGGTGGAAGGTTGGAGTGTGTGGTGGATAGTTGGAGTGTGTGGTGGATGGTTGGAGTGTGTGGTGGATGGTTGGAGTGTGTGGTGGAGTGTTGGAGTGTGTGGTGGATGGTTGGAGTGTGTGGTGGTGGGTTGGAGTGTGTAGTGGATGGTTGGAGTGTGTGTGGTGGAAGGTTGGAGTGTGTGGTGGATGGTTGGAGTGTGTGGTGGATGGTTGGAGTGTGTGGTGGATGGTTGGAGTGTGTGGTGGATGGTTGGAGTGTGTGGTGGATGGTTGGAGTGTGTGGTGGATGGTTGGAGTGTGTGGTGGATGGTTGGAGTGTGTGGTGGATGGTTGGAGTGTGGTGGATGGTTGGAGTGTGTGGTGGAGTTGGAGTGTGTGTGGATGGTTGGAGTGTGTGGTGGATGGTTGGAGTGTGTGGTGGATGGTTGGAGTGTGTGGTGGATGGTTGGAGTGTGTGGTGGATGGTTGGAGTGTGTGGTGGATGGTTGGAGTGTGTGGTGGATGGTTGGAGTGTGTGTGGTGGATGGTGGGAGTGTGTGGTGGAGGGTTGGAGTGTGTGGTGGATGGTTGGAGTGTGTGGTGGATGGTTGGAGTGTGTGGTGGTGGGTTGGAGTGTGTAGTGGATGGTTGGAGTGTGTGGTGGATGGTTGGAGTGTGTGGTGGATGGTTGGAGTGTGTGGTGGATGGTTGGAGTGTGTGGTGGATGGTTGGAGTGTGTGGTGGATGGTTGGAGTGTGTGGTGGATGGTTGGAGTGTGTGGTGGAGTGGTTGGAGTGTGTGGTGGATGGTTGGAGTGTGTGGTGGATGGTTGGAGTGTGTGGTGGATGGGTTGGAGTGTGTGGTGGAGGGTTGGAGTGTGTAGTGGATGGTTGGAGTGTGTGGTGGATGGTTGGAGTGTGTGGTGGATGGGTTGGAGTGTGTGGTGGTGGGTTGGAGTGTGTGGTGGATGGTTGGAGTGTGTGGTGGAGTGGTTGGAGTGTGTAGGTGGATGGTGGAGTGTGTAGGTGGATGGTGGAGTGTGTAGGTGGATGGTGGAGTGTGTAGGTGGATGGTGGAGTGTGTAGGTGGATGGTGGAGTGTGTAGGTGGATGGTGGAGTGTGTAGGTGGATGGTGGAGTGTGTAGGTGGATGGTGGAGTGTGTAGGTGGATGGTGGAGTGTGTAGGTGGATGGTGGAGTGTGTAGGTGGATGGTGGAGTGTGTAGGTGGATGGTGGAGTGTGTAGGTGGATGGTGGAGTGTGTAGGTGGATGGTTGGAGTGTGTGGTGGATGGTTGGAGTGTGTGGTGGAGGGTTGGAGTGTGTGTGGATGGTTGGAGTGTGTGGTGGTGGTTGGAGTGTGGTTGGAGTGTGTGGTGGAGGGTTGGAGTGTGTAGGTGGATGGTGGAGTGTGTGGGTGGATGGTTGGAGTGTGTGGTGGATGGTTGGAGTGTGTGGTGGAGGGTTGGAGTGTGTGGTGGATGGTTGGAGTGTGTGGTGGATGGTTGGAGTGTGTGGTGGATGGTTGGAGTGTGTGGTGGATGGTTGGAGTGTGTAGGTGGATGGTTGGAGTGTGGTGGTGGTTGGTGTGTAGTGGATGGTGTGTGGTGGTGGGTTGGAGTGTGTGGTGGTTGGAGGTTGGATGTGTGTGTGGTGGGTTTTTGGTGTGTGTGGTGGATGGTTGGAGTGTGTGGTGGATGGTTGGAGTGTGTGGTGGGATGGTTGGAGTGTGTGGTGGATGGTTGGAGTGTGTGGTGGATGGTTGGAGTGTGTGGTGGATGGTTGGAGTGTGTGGTGGATTGTTGGAGTGTGTGGTGGATGGTTGGAGTGTGGTGGAGTGTGTGGTGGATGGTTGGATGTGTGGTGGAGGGTTGGAGTGTGTGGTGGATGGTTGGAGTGTGTGGTGGATGGTTGGAGTGTGTGGTGGATGGTTGGAGTGTGTGGTGGATGGTTGGAGTGTGTGGTGGATGGATGGTTGGAGTGTGTGGTGGATGGTTGGAGTGTGTGGTGGATGGTTGGAGTGTGTGGTGGATGGTTGGAGTGTGTGTGGTGGATGGTTGGAGTGTGTGGTGGATGGTTGGAGTGTGTGGTGGATGGTTGGAGTGTGTGGTGGATGGTTGGAGTGTGTGGTGGATGGTTGGAGTGTGTGGTGGGATGGAGGGTTGGAGTGTGTGGTGGATGGTTGGAGTGTGTGGTGGTGGGTTGGTGTGTGTGGTGGTGGGTTGGAGTGTGTGGTGGTGGGTTGGAGTGTGTGGTGGTGGGTTGGAGTGTGTGGTGGATGGTTGGAGTGTGTGGTGGATGGTTGGAGTGTGTGGTGGATGGTTGGAGTGTGTGGTGGATGGTTGGAGTGTGTGGTGGATGGTTGGAGTGTGTGGTGGATGGTTGGAGTGTGTGGTGGATGGTTGGAGTGTGTGGTGGATGGTTGGAGTGTGTGGTGGTGGGTTGGAGTGTGTAGTGGATGGTTGGAGTGTGTGCGGTGGAAGGTTGGAGTGTGTGGTGGATTGTTGGAGTGTGTGGTGGATGGTTGGAGTGTGTGGTGGATGGTTGGAGTGTGTGGTGGATGGTTGGAGTGTTTGGTGGATGGTTGGAGTGTGTGGTGGTGGGTTGGAGTGTGTAGTGGATGGTTGGAGTGTGTGGTGGATGGTTGGAGTGTGTGGTGGATGGTTGGAGTGTGTGGTGGATGGTTGGAGTGTGTGGTGGATGGTTGGAGTGTGTGGTGGATGGTTGGAGTGTGTGGTGGATGGTTGGAGTGTGTGGTGGATGTTTGGAGTGTGTGTGTGGGTGGATGGGTTGGAGTGTGTGTGGTGGTGGGTTGGAGTGTGTAGTGGATGGTTGGAGTGTGTGGTGGATGGTTGGAGTGTGTGGTGGATGGTTGGAGTGTGTGGTGGATGGTTGGAGTGTGTGGTGGATGGTTGGAGTGTGTGGTGGATGGTTGGAGTGTGTGGTGGATGGTTGGAGTGTGTGGTGGATGGTTGGAGTGTGTGGTGGTGGGTTGGAGTGGAGTGGTGTTGGAGTGGGTGGTGGATGGTTGGAGTGGTGGTGGTGGAGTGTGTGGTGGATGGTTGGAGTGTGTGGTGGATGGTTGGAGTGTGTGGTGGTGGGTTGGAGTGTGTGGTGGATGGTTGGAGTGTGTGGTGGATGGTTGGAGCGTGTGGTGGATGGTTGGAGCGTGTGGTGGATGGTTGGAGTGTGTGGTGGATGGTTGGAGTGTGTGGTGGATGGTTGGAGTGTGTGGTGGATGGTTGGAGTGTGTGGTGGAGTGTTGGAGTGTGTGATGGATGGTTGAAGTGTGTGGTGGATGGTTGGAGTGTGTGGTGGTGGGTTGGAGTGTGTAGTGGATGGTTGGAGTGTGTGTGGTGGAGTGTTGGATGTGTGGTGGATGGTTGGAGTGGTGTGGTGGATGGTTGGAGTGTGTGGTGGTGGGTTGGAGTGTGTAGTGGATGGTTGGGTGTGTGGTGGAGTGTTGGGTGTGTGGTGGAGTGTTGGGTGTGTGGTGGAATGTTGGGTGTGTGGTGGAATGTTGGGTGTGTGGTGGAGTGTTGTGGAGTGGAGTGTGTGGTTGATGGTTTGAGTGTGTGGTGGATGGTTGGTGTGTGTGGTGGATGGTTGGAGTGTGTGGTGGAGTGTTGGAGTGTGTGATGGATGGTTGGAGTGTGTGGTGGATGGTTGGAGTGTGTGGTGGTGGGTTGGAGTGTGTAGTGGATGGTTGGAGTGTGTGTGGTGGAGTGTTGGAGTGTGTGGTGGATGGTTGGAGTGTGTGGTGGATGGTTGGAGTGTGTGGTGGTGGGTTGGAGTGTGTAGTGGATGGTTGGAGTGTGTGTGGTGGAGTGTTGGAGTGTGTGGTGGATGGTTGGAGTGTGTGGTGGATGGTTGGAGTGTGTGGTGGATGGTTGGAGTGTGTGGTGGATGGTTGGAGTGTGTAGTGGATGGTTGGAGTGTGTGTGGTGGAAGGTTGGAGTGTGTGGTGGATGGTTGGAGTGTGTGGTGGATGGTTGGAATGTGTGGTGGTGGGTTGGAGTGTGTGGTGGATGGTTGGAGTGTGTGGTGGTGGGTTGGTGTGTAGTGGATAGTTGGAGTGTGTGTGGTGGATGGTTGGAGTGCGTGGTGGATGGTTGGAGTGTGTGTGGTGGTGGGTTGTAGTGTGTAGTGGATGGTTGGAGTGTGTGTGGTGGATGGTTGGAGTGTGTGGTGGATGGTTGCAGTGTGTGGTGGATGGTTGCAGTGTGTGGTGGTGGGTTGGAGTGTGTGGTGGATGGTTGGAGTGTGTGGTGGTGGGCTGGAATGTGTGGTGGAGGGTTGGAGTGGGTGGTGGATGATTGGAGTGCGTGGTGGTGGGTTGGAGTATTTGGTGGGTGGTTGGAGTGGGTGGTGGATGATTGGAATGTGTGGTGAATGGTTGGAGTGTGTGGTGGATGGTTGGAGTGTGTGGTGGAGGGTTGGAGTGTGTGGTGGATGGTTGGAGTGTGTGGTGGATGGTTGGAGTGTGTGGTGGATGGTTGGAATGTGTGGTGGATGGTTGGAGTGTGTGGTGGATGGTTGGAGTGTGTGGTGGATGGTTGGAGTGTGTGGTGGATGGTTGGAGTGTGGTGGATGGTTGGAGTGTGTGGTGGATGGTTGGAGTGTGTGGTGGATGGTTGGAATGTGTGGTGGATGGTTGGAATGTGTGGTGGATGGTTGGAGTGTGTGGTGGATGGTTGGAGTGGGTGGTAGATGATTGGAGTGTGTGGTGGATGGTTGGAGTGTGTGGTGAATGGTTGGAATGTGTGGTGGATGGTTGGAATGTGTGGTGGATGGTTGGAGTGTGTGGTGGATGGTTGGAGTGGGTGGTGGATGATTGGAGTGTGTGGTGGAGGGTTGGTGTGTGTGGTGGAGGGTTGGAGTGGGTGGTGGATGCTTGGAGTGAGTGGTGGAGTGTTGGAGTGTGTGGAGTGTTGGAGTGGGTGGTGGAGTGCTGGAGTGTGTGATGGAGGGTTGGAGTGTGTGGTGGAGGGTTGGAGTGTGTGGTGGAGGGTTGGAGTGTGTGGTAGAAGGTTGGCGTGTGTGGTGGAGGGTTGGTGTGTGTGGTGGAGGGTTGGAGTGTGTGGTGGAGGGTTGGAGTGTGTGGTTGATGGTTGGAGTGTGTGGTGGATGGTTGGAGTGTGTGGTGGATGGTTGGAGTGTGTGGTGGATGGATGGAGCGGGTGGTAGTGGAGGGTTGGAGTGGGTGGTGGAGGGTAGATATGGGTGGTGGAGAGCTGGAGTGGGTGATGGAGAGTTGGAGTGTGTGTTGGAGGGTTGGAGTGTGTGGTGGATGGATGGAGTGTGGTGGATGGACGAAGTGTGTGGTGGATGGATGGAGTGTGTGGTGGATGGATGGAGTGTGTGGTGGAGGGTTGGAGTGAGTGGTGTATGGATGGAGTGTGTGGTGGAGGGTTAGAGTGTGTGGTGGATGGATGGAGTGTGTGGGGGATGGATGGAGTGGGTGGTGGAGGGTTGGAGTAAGTGGTGGATGGATGGAGTGGGTGGTGGAGGGTTGGAGTAAGTGGTGGATGGATGGAGTGTGTGGTGGATGGATGGAGTGTGTGGTGGATGGATGGAGTGTGTGGTGGATGGATGGAGTGTGTGGTGGATGGATGGAGTGTATGGTGGATGGATGGAGTGTGTGGTGGATGGATGGAGAGTCTGGTGGATGGATGGAGTGTGTGGTGGATGGATGGAGTGGGTGGTGGATGGATGGAGTTGGTGGTGGAGGGTTGGAGTAAGTGGTGGATGGATGGAGTGTGTTGTGGATGGATGGAGTGTGTGGTGGATGGTCTGGTGGCCTGGTGGTTAACGCTCTCGCTTCACACGGTGAGGGCCTGGGTTCGATTCAAAGCCAGAGTAGAAACATTGGACGTGTTTCTTTCCACCTGTTGTCTATGTTCCCCATCAGTAAAATGGGTACCTGGGTGTTAGTCGACTGGTGTGGGTCGCATCCTGGGACACTGACCTAAGGAGGCCTGGTCACAGACCGGGCCGCGGAGGCGTTGACCCCCGGAACTCTCTCCAGATAAACTCTCTCTCCAGATTGTGTGGTGAAGGGTTGGAGTGAGTAGTGGATGGATGGATTGTGTGGTGGATGGAGTGGTGGTGGAGGGTTGGTGTGGGTAGTGGAGGGTTGGTGTGGGTGGTGGAGGGTTTGTGTGGGTGGTGGAGGGTTTGTGTGGGTGGTGGAGGGTTGGTGTGGGTGGTGGAGGGATGGAGTGTGTGGTGGATGGATGGAGTGTGTGGTGGATGGATGGAGTGTGTGGTGGATGGATGGAGTGTGTGGTGGATGGATGGAGTGTGTGGTGGATGGATGGAGTGTGTGGGGGATGGATGGAGTGTGTGGTGGAGGGTTGGAGTAAGTGGTGGATGGATGGAGTGCGTAGTGGATGGATGGAGTGTGTGGTGGATGGATGGAGTGTGTGGTGGAGGGTTGGAGTGAGTGGTGGATGGATGGATTGTGTGGTGGATGGAGTGGTGGTGGAGGGTTGGTGTGGGTGGTGGAGGGTTGGTGTGGGTGGTGGAGTGTTGGTGTGGGTGGTGGAGGGTTGGTGTGGGTGGTGGAGGGTTGGTGTGGGTGTTGGAGGGATGGAGTGTGTGGTGGATGGATAGAGTGGGTGGTGGATGGATGGAGTGGGTGGTGGAGGGTTGGAGTAAGTGGTGGATGGATGGAGTGTGTGGTGGATGGATGGAGTGTGTGGTGGATGGATGGAGTGTGTGGTGGATGGATGGAGTGGGTGGTGGATGGATGGAGTGGGTGGTGGAGGGTTGGAGCAAGTGCTGGATGGATGGAGTGGGTGGTGGATGAATGGAGTGAGTGGTGGATGGAGTGTGTGGTGGATGGATGGAGTGTGTGGTGGAGGGTTGGAGTGAGTGGTGGATGGTTGGATTGTGTGGTGGATGGAGTGGTGGTGGAGGGTTGGTGTGGGTCATGGAGGGTAGGTGTGGGTGGTGGAGGGTTGGTGTGGGTGGTGGATGGATGGAGTGTGTGGTGGATGGATGGAGTGTGTGGGGGATGGATGGAGTGTGTGGTGGATGGATGGAGTGTGTGGTGGAGGGTTGGAGTGTGTGGTGGAGGGTTGGAGTAAGTGGTGGATGGATTGAGTGGGTGGTGGATGGATGGAGTGTGTGCTGGAGGGTTGGAGTAAGTGGTGGATGGATTGAGTGGGTGGTGGATGGATGGAGTGTGTGGTGGAGGGTTGGAGTAAGTGGTGGATGGATGGAGTGTGTGGTGGAAGGATGGAGTGTGTGGTGGAGGGATGGAGTGGGTGGTGGAGGGTTGGTGTGGGTGGTGGATGGATGGAGTGTGTGGTGGATGGATGGAGTGTGTGGGGGATGGATGGAGTGTGTGGTGGAGGGTTGGAGTAAGTGGTGGATGGATTGAGTGGGTGGTGGATGGATGGAGTGTGTGGTGGAGGGTTGGAGTAAGTGGTGGATGGATGGAGTGTGTGGTGGATGGATGGAGTGTGTGGTGGAGGGTTGGAGTGAGTGGTGGATGGATGAATTGTGTGGTGGATGGAGTGGTGGTGGAGGGTTGGTGTGGGTGGTGGAGGGTTGGTGTGAGTGGTGGAGGGATGGAGTGTGTGGTGGAGGGATGGAGTGTGTGGTGGAGGGATGGAGTGTGTGGTGGAGGGTTGGAGTGGTGGATGGATGGATTGTGTGGTGGATGGAGTGGTGGTGGAGGGTTGGTGTGAGTGGTGGAGGGTTGGTGTGAGTGGTGGAGGGTTGGTGTGGGTGGTGGAGGGATGGAGTGTGTGGTGGAGGGATGGAGTGTGTGGTGGATGGATGGAGTGTGTGGGGGATGGATGGAGTGTGTTGTGGAGGGTTGGAGTGAGCGGTGTATGGATGGAGTGTGTGGTGGAGGGTTGGAGTGTGTGGTGGATGGATGAAGTGTGTGGGGGATGGATGGAGTGTGTGGTGGAGGGTTGGAGTAAGTGGTGGATGGATTGAGTGGGTGGTGGATGGATGGAGTGTGTGGTGGAGGGTTGGAGTAAGTGGTGGATGGATGGAGTGGGTTGTGGATGGATGGAGTGGGTGGGGGAGGGTTGGACTAAGTGGTGGATGGATGGAGTGTGTGGTGGATGGATGGAGTGGGTGCTGGAGGGTTGGAGTAAGTGGTGGATGGATGGAGTGGGTGGTGGAGGGTTGGAGTAAGTGGTGGATGGATGGAGTGGGTGGTGGATGGATGGAGTGAGTGGTGGATGGATGGAGTGTGTGGTGGATGGATGGAGTGGGTGGTGGATGGATGGAGTGGGTGGTGGAGGGATGGAGTGGGTGGTGGAGGGTTGGAGTAAGTGGTGGATGGATGGAGTGGGTGGTGGATGGATGGAGTGAGTGGTGGATGGATGGAGTGTGTGGTGGGTGGACGGAGTGTGTAGTGGATGGATGGAGTGTGTGGTGGATGGATGGAGTGGGTGGTGGAGGGTTGGAGTGTGTGTTGGAGAGTTGGAGTGTGTGGTGGAGGGTTGGAGTGTGTGGTGGAGGGTTGGAGTGTGTGGTGAATGGATGGAGTGTGTGGTGAATGGATGGAGTGTGTGGGGGATGGATGGAGTGGGTGGTGGATGGATAGAGTGAGTGGTGGGTGGATGGAGTGTGTGGTGGATGGATGGAGTGTGTGGTGGATGGATGGAGTGTGTGGTGAATGGATGGAGTGTGTGGGGGATGGATGGAGTGTGTGGTGGAGGGTTGGAGTAAGTGGTAGATGGATTGAGTGGGTGGTGGATGGATGGAGTGTGTGGTGGAGGGTCGGAGTAAGTGGTGGATGGATGGAGTGTGTGGTGGATGGATGGAGTGTGTGGTGGAGGGTTGGAGTGAGTGGTGGATGGATGGAGTGTGTGGTGGATGGATGGAGTGTGTGGTGGAGGGTTGGAGTGTGTGGTGGATGGATGGATTGTGTGGTGGATGGAGTGGTGGTGGAGGGTTGGTGTGGGTGGTGGAGGGTTGGTGTGGGTGGTGGAGGGATGGAGTGTGTGGTGGAGGGATGGAGTGTATGGTGGAGGGATGGAGTGTGTGGTGGAGGGTTGGAGTGGTTAATGGATGGATTGTGTGGTGGATGGAGTGGTGGTGGAGGGTTGGTGTGAGTGGTGGAGGGTTGGTGTGAGTGGTGGAGGGTTGGTGTGGGTGGTGGAGGGATGGAGTGTGTGGTGGAGGGATGGAGTGTGTGGTGGATGGATGGAGTGTGTGGTGGATGGATGGATGGAGTGTGTGGTGGAGGGTTGGAGTGAGCGGTGTATGGATGGAGTGTGTGGTGGAGGGTTGGAGTGTGTGGTGGATGGATGAAGTGTGTGGGGGATGGATGGAGTGTGTGGTGGAGGGTTGGAGTAAGTGGTGGATGGATTGAGTGGGTGGTGGATGGATGGATTGTGTGGTGGAGGGTTGGAGTAAGTGGTGGATGGATGGAGTGGGTTGTGGATGGATGGAGTGGGTGGGGGAGGGTTGGACTAAGTGGTGGATGGATGGAGTGTGTGGTGGATGGATGGAGTGGGTGCTGGAGGGTTGGAGTAAGTGGTGGATGGATGGAGTGGGTGGTGGAGGGTTGGAGTAAGTGGTGGATGGATGGAGTGGGTGGTGGATGGATGGAGTGAGTGGTGGATGGATGGAGTGTGTGGTGGATGGATGGAGTGGGTGGTGGATGGATGGAGTGGGTGGTGGAGGGTTGGAGTAAGTGGTGGATGGATGGAGTGGGTGGTGGATGGATGGAGTGAGTGGTGGATGAATGGAGTGTGTGGTGGGTGGATGGAGTGTGTAGTGGATGGATGGAGTGTGTGGTGGATGGATGGAGTGGGTGGTGGAGGGTTGGAGTACGTGGTGGATGGATGGAGTGGGTGGTGGATGGATAGAGTGAGTGGTGGATGGATGGAGTGTGTGGTGGATGGATGGAGTGTGTGGTGGATTGATGGAGTGTGTGGTGGATGGATGGAGTGTGTGGTGGAGGGTTGGAGTGAGTGGTGGATGGATGAAGTGTGTGTTGGAGAGTTGGAGTGTGTGGTGGAGAGTTGGAGTGTGTGTTGGAGGGTTGGAGTGTGTGTTGGAGAGTTGGAGTGTGTGGTGGAGGGTTGGAGTGTGTGTTGGAGAGTTGGAGTGTGTGGTGGAGAGTTGGAGTGTGTGGTGGAGGGTTGGAGTGAGTGGTGGATGGATGGATTGTGTGGTGGATGGAGTGGTGGTGGAGGGTTGGTGTGGGTGGTGGAGGGTTGGTGTGGGTGGTGGAGGGATGGAGTGTGTGGTGGAGGGTTGGTGTGGGTGGTGGAGGGATGGAGTGTGTGGTGGAGGGATGGAGTGTGTGGTGGAGGGTTGGAGTGGTGGATGGATGGATTGTGTGGTGGATGGAGTGGTGGTGGAGGGTTGGTGTGAGTGGTGGAGGGTTGGTGTGAGTGGTGGAGGGTTGGTGTGGGTGGTGGAGGGATGGAGTGTGTGGTGGAGGGATGGAGTGTGTGGTGGATGGGTGGAGTGTGTGGTGGATGGATGGATGGAGTGTGTGGTGGATGGATGGAGTGTGTGGTGGAGGGTTGGAGTGTGTGGTGGATGGATGAAGTGTGTGGGGGATGGATGGAGTGTGTGGTGGAGGGTTGGAGTGTGTGGTGGATGGATGAAGTGTGTGGGGGATGGATGGAGTGTGTGGTGGAGGGTTGGAGTAAGTGGTGGATGGATTGAGTGGGTGGTGGATGGATGGAGTGTGTGGTGGAGGGTTGGAGTAAGTGGTGGATGGATGGAGTGGGTTGTGGATGGATGGAGTGGGTGGGGGAGGGTTGGACTAAGTGGTGGATGGATGGAGTGTGTGGTGGATGGATGGAGTGGGTGGTGGAGGGTTGGAGTAAGTGGTGGATGGATGGAGTGGGTGGTGGATGGATGGAGTGAGTGGTGGATGGATGGAGTGTGTGGTGGATGGATGGAGTGGGTGGTGGATGGATGGAGTGTGTGGTGGATGGATGGAGTGGGTGGTGGAGGGTTGGAGTACGTGGTGGATGGATGGAGTGGGTGGTGGATGGATAGAGTGAGTGGTGGATGGATGGAGTGTGTGGTGGATGGATGGAGTGTGTGGTGGATGGATGGAGTGTGTGGTGGATGGATGGAGTGTGTGGTGGATGGATGGAGTGTGTGGTGGATGGATGGAGTGTGTGGTGGAGGGTTGGAGTGAGTGGTGGATGGATGAAGTGTGTGTTGGAGAGTTGGAGTGTGTGGTGGAGAGTTGGAGTGTGTGTTGGAGGGTTGGAGTGTGTGTTGGAGAGTTGGAGTGTGTGGTGGAGGGTTGGAGTGTGTGTTGGAGAGTTGGAGTGTGTGTTGGAGAGTTGGAGTGTGTGGTGGAGAGTTGGAGTGTGTGGTGGAGGGTTGGAGTGTGTGTTGGAGAGTTGGAGTGTGTGGTGGAGAGTTGGAGTGTGTGTTGGAGGGTTGGAGTGTGTGTTGGAGAGTTGGAGTGTGTGGTGGAGGGTTGGAGTGTGTGTTGGAGAGTTGGAGTGTGTGTTGGAGAGTTGGAGTGGTGGAGAGTTGGAGTGTGTGTTGGAGGGTTGGAGTGTGTGTTGGAGAGTTGGAGTGTGTGGTGGAGGGTTGGAGTGTGTGTTGGAGAGTTGGAGTGTGTGTTGGAGAGTTGGAGTGTGTGGTGGAGAGTTGGAGTGTGTGGTGGTGATGGTGGTTAATGGTGGTGATGAGCGGCAACATACTTAGCACTTAACTACCACATCGCCACCACTTTCACACAGGTGTTTTACTCCTGACAATAATTCTCCTCCATACACCTGCATCTATTGTTCCCAGTTGTTTACAAACACCTGTACTAAACACATTTTATGGCGCACGTGTTTTTCACTATAATAACATAATCTCAGAGTAGATCCTGTAGTCTGTACATCACTTCTCGTGTACTAGTAACTCCAGTGCTGATGTTACATACTACACCCCATTCTCTCCCTCCCATTTCCTTCCTACTATTTCCTCCTTCCCATCTCCTCCCTCCCATTTCCTCCTTCCCATCTCCTCCCTCTCATTTCCTCCTTCCCATCTCCTCCCTCCCATTTCCTCCTTCCCATCTCCCTCCCATGTCCTCCTTCCCATCTAGTCCCTCCCATTTCCTCCTTCCCATCTCCTCCCTCTCATTTCCTCCTTCCCATCTCCTCCTTCCCATCTCCTCCCTCCCATTTCCTCCTTCCCATCTCCTCCCTCTCATTTCCTCCTTCCCATCTCCTCCCTCTTATGTCCTCCTTCCCATCTCCTCCCTCCTATTTCCTCCTTCCCATCTCCTCCCTACCATTTAATCCTTCCCATCTCCTCCCTCCTATTTCCTCCTTCCCATCTCCTCCCTACCATTTAATCCTTCCCATCTCTTCCCTCCCATTTCCTCCTTCCCATCTCCTCCCTCCCATTTCCTCCTTCCCATCTCTTCCCTCCCATTTCCTCCTTCCCATCTCCTCCCTCCCATTTCCTCCTTCCCATCTCCTCCCTACCATTTAATCCTTCCCATCTCCTCCCTCCCATTTCCTCCTTCCCATCTCCTCCCTACCATTTAATCCTTCCCATCTCCTCCCTGCCATTTCCTCCTTCCCATCTCCTCCCTACCATTTAATCCTTCCCATCTCCTCCCTGCCATTTCCTCCTTCCCATCTCCTCCCTCCCATTTCTTCCTTGCCCCTCCTTATTGTTTTGGTCTGTTAAACTATAAGATCTAAGACCTCAAGGAAGGTTCCTTGATGTTGGTGAGGGGCTCTTGATTTAGGGAATTGGATCTGTGCTCCAGTTCCCCGAATTAAGCCTGAATGCCTTCCACATCCCCCCCCCCCAGGCGCTGTATAATCCTACGGGTTTAGCGCTTCCCCCTTGATTATAATTAATGCTCTTCTGAGTTAGTTTATATCATTGTAATACGTATTATTATTTAATCAGTAACTCCCAGGTTTTGTACCAGAAACAGACCTAGGCTCGAATCTTGCTGGGTTTAATGTTTCTATTGATATAGTTTCGTTTGTTTCTGATAATAATAATAATAATCTTCATTTCTAATAATAATAATAATAATAATAATAATAATAATAATAATAATCTTCATTTCTACAAGGTATACAGACCATAGCTTGTTATGCTGAGCATTTCCAGCAAATTAGGTCAGTTTTGTCCCAGGATGCGACCCACACCAGTCTACTAACACCCAGGATGCGACCCACACCAGTCCACTAACACCCAGGATGCGACCCACACCAGTCCACTAACACCCAGGATGCGACCCACACCAGTCTACTAACACCCAGGATGCGACCCACACCAGTCCACTAACACCCAGGATGCGACCCACACCAGTCCACTAACACCCAGGATGCGACCCACACCAGTCCACTAACACCCAGGATGCGACCCACACCAGTCCACTAACACCCAGGATGCGACCCACACCAGTCCACTAACACCCAGGATGCGACCCACACCAGTCCACTAACACCCAGGATGTGACCCACACCAGTCCACTGACACCCAGGATGCGACCCACACCAGTCTACTAACACCCAGGATGCGACCCACACCAGTCTACTAACACCCAGGATGCCACCCACACCAGTCTACTAACACCCAGGATGCGACCCACACCAGTCTACTAACACCCAGAATGCCACCCACACCAGTCTACTAACACCCAGGATGCGACCCACACCAGTCCACTAACACCCAGGATGTGACCCACACCAGTCCACTAACACCCAGGATGCGACCCACACCAGTCCACTAACACCCAAGATGCGACCCAAACCAGTCCACTAACACCCAGGTACCTATTCTACTGAGAGGTGAACATGGACAGCAGGTGTCTTAAGGAAACAAATCCTATTATTTTCACCCGTACCGGGGATAGATCCCCTGACCTCAGTGTGTGACCTGAGTGCGCCAGCAATCGAGCTCTCTCTCATATATATATATATATATATATATATATATATATATATATATATATACTGGCACAGGAAAGCAAGCATCATACACGGAACCCACTTAAACATGTCAACATCCTCGTCCTCCTCCATCGAACCTTCTCCAACACAAGCTCCTCACTTCCTGCCTAAACCTCTCCCACCATCCCCACTCAGCTTCTCTCCCACCTGCAACTTTCCAGCACTCCTCGCAAGGTAACTGAGAAATCCCATAAATACTTTGTGTTGGACACGTCGGTAGTCCGATTAAGGGCTCAGGACCCCGTGTCAAGTTATGTTAAAGCATTAATTTTCTGGCTACTCATTTGCAGGAAACCTTACGTGTGTGGGGGATTGTTGCGGAGGGGTTTCCAACCTATCCATTTCTCCATACACTCATGATTTACGTACACGCCCATGTTACATCCCCCACACACACACTGTGCACTGTGTACGTCAGGACCATGTAAGAGTGTGCGGCACCAGTATGGAACCCACACCTGGTCAAGCACGTCAAGAAATTAGAGAAAGTGCAAAAGTTTACAACAGGACTAGTCCAGGAGCTAAAGGGTATGTCCTAATAGGAGAGGTTATAAAATCTACCTGACGACACTGGAGGGCAGTAGGGATAAGGGAAATATAGTAACGACATACAAAATACTAAGAGAATTTGACAAGGAGGTCAGCGATCCAACTAGGTATATTTATACACCATAGGAAGGTTAGCATACGCCACCACTGTGACCACAAATACAAGTTTTACAGACCAATCTCCCGCCAGTGTGGCCATGACGAACTCTAGCTCAAGTCCCCTCAAAGCCGTCATCATGACTCACGAAATCGTTATGACTCTCTGACCGCGGGTTCTATCCCCGTCCGTGGTATGGTCTGTTTGCAATCGTGTCATTACGAATAAATAAAACTGGTCAATTATCAAGAAACTCATTTAAAATTAAATCCTTTCTAAAATTTTTGCATACGTTTAAAAATATATTTTTAATAATTTTGTACCAAAAGAACCTTAGGAAATTTACCTAACCTTAAAACATGCGCAATTTGATTTAGCCTAATCCAGCTAAATATATTTTAGATAAGTTTACAATAATTCAGTAATAAACAAACACAATGAAATATATTTTTTTTCGTTAGGTTCAGATTGATTTTTGCGAAATTTTTTGCATACACAAATATTCTCTTGGTTTATTCGGCAAGAAGAGCGTTGCTGTTTAAGCCAAAATCGCAAGTTTTACTTATTCGGCACCACACATATATACATAACTCAAGTGGAAGTTAAGCATATAACTAAGACCAGCGTCTGGAAACACTCTTCCTGTTACGTAACGAATCTAACCTAACTTAACCTAACCCAACCTAACCTAACCTAACCTAACCTAACCTAACCTAACTTAATAACCTAACCTAAATTAACCTAACCCAACCTAACTTAACCTAACCTAACCTAACCCAACCTAACCCAACCTAACCTAACCTAATCTAACCTAACCTAACTTAACCTAACCTAACCTAACCTAACCTAACCTAACCTAACCTAAGCTAACCTAACCTAACCTAATCTAACCTAACCTAACTTAACCTAACCCAACCTAATCTAACCTAACCTAACTTAACCTAACCCAACCTAACTTAACCTAAGCTAACCTAACCCAACCTAACCTAACCTAATCTAACCTAACCTAACTTAACCTAACCCAACCTAATTTAACCTAACCTAACCTAATCTACCCTAATCTAACCTAACCTAACCCAACGTAACCTAACCTAACCTAGCACAACCTAACTTAACCTAACCAAACCTAATCTAACCTAACCTAACCTAATCTAACTTAACCTAACCTAACCCAATGTAACCTAACCTATCCCAATCTAATTTAACCTAAGCTAACCCAACCTAACTTAACCTAACCTAACCTAACCTAACTTAACCTAACCTTCAAACATATAGATAC
>NW_027195289.1:200000-233083 GCF_038502225.1 Cherax quadricarinatus
TAATGATAATCAGACTATATACACTGAGTTTCTTTAGTCTCAGTAAACCAATATCAACAAAACTGAACTGAAACTGAATTGAAACTGAACTGAAACTAAACTGAAACTGAACTTCTCCAGGCTGAGGGACTGACAACCTCAAATTCTACGACTTCAAGGGTGATGGACTGATTACATCGTCTTCACATCTCTACTGTTCCTGCCTACTTTCTGTATTCGACTGAAGAAGCCTACTGTGTAGGCGAAACGTTTCGGAATAAAGTTGCCTAACTGTTGTCTATGTGTCTTACCTACCAACCTGTCGGTATTCTATACCATTTTGATATTCACTTTCAGCCTTAATGACCCTCGTCTGCTGATAGCTTTTTAATCCAGTTAATTAAGTATTTAAACTTTAAGATTTAAGACCTTAAAACAACAGATGTTTCTGTTAAGAAAAATACATATTTGATTACTTAGTTTCTTATTTCTTATTACTTAATGTATATTAATCGTGAGTTTTATTTCTGGTTGTATGCTAAGAGATTACTTTTAATCCTTGTTTTAGGGATTAAAGTATTCTTGTTTGGTGGCGATTTTTTGTCTGTGCAGCCTTAATAGACCTAGTGCAGTCGATAGGCTTTAAATTCCCATGAACCAATGTTCTTTATACTGGAAAACGATTATTTTTCGTAGGCCTTAAGGATATGTGTTTAAATTTAAACCATCAAAGACAAACCAGGTCAGGCGAGGTCAGGTCACCTCTCATGTTACCATCCTGTCTAAAATGACCCGGTGTGACGGATGAGGGCAGGGAGTTGAGGGGAGAGGGAGAAGGGTGAAGGGAACTAGGTGAGGGTAGAGGGAGAAAACGAAGAGAGGGAGGTGAGGGGAGAGGAAATGGGTGACGAAAGAGGTTGAGAGGTGAGAAGTAGGGGGGAGAGATAAACATTAGAAGGAACATTGCAACAGGCCTACTGGCCCATGCGAGGCAGGTCCATGTTTCCTACCGGCTTAAGCCAATGCCCTAACCTAGTCAGGAAGATGAGAGAGGGAGATAATAGGATGGGTATGAGAAGGGGAAAAGGATGGGGGGTAAAGGGAGAAGAGGGAGGGAGATAATGGGATGGGTATGACGAGGGGACAAGAGTAAGTGAAGATTTAAAGAATGTGAGAGCAAAAACTCCAGAAAAAAATCCAAAAAATCCAAAAATCCAAAAATCCAAAAAATCCAAAAATCCAAAAATCCAAAAAATCCAAAAATCCAAAAAATCCAGAAAATCCCACGTCTTAAATACCAGTTAAATATTCAGAATACCTTCAACCTATTTTCTGGTTAATACTTTAATATAAACTATTACCAAACACGTCTGGCTGACCACTAGGTAACACAGCTTGTATAAATAGGGAGAAACTTGTATGTGGACCCATTATTAATATTTTTATTTCTATTAGTACATATACAAGGTATACAGACCATAGCTGACATCAATGACATACTACTTAATTGAAATCCCCTTGTTATGCAGAGCATTTAGGGCAAATTAGGTCAGTTTTGTCCCAGGGTGCAACCCACACCAGTCGACTAACACCCAGGTACCCTTTTTAAACTGATGGGTGAACAGGGACAGCAGGTGTCTTATGGAAACACGTCCCTAATAGTTTCCAGCCGTATCGGGGGAGATTCGATCTCCGGATCCCAGAGCTGAGTGCTCTAGCGATCGAGCTACAGTGGTATTCCACTGTGACCGGTACTGGGTCCCTTGTTGTTTGTATTCTACTTAAATGACTTAGACGAAGGTATACCTGCGTAAGTAGGTAGAATACTTACAATAAGAAGTGTGGGGAGTTGCAGGATAATCTTGATACCTGAAGAGGGTTGCAAGGGTCAGCGCCCCCGATTACTATATGCATGCAAAATAAATTCAGAGGCAAATATAACTGAACTTCAGGATGATTTTGGACAGTATACAATCAGAATTTGAGAAAGTTGAGGAGTCAGTTCAATTTGGAGAAGTATGAATCCATAATTCTCTTAAGTAAAAATCATAGCACTTATAAACTAAATAAAGTACAACTTAGACATACAAAATATCAAAGAAGACTTAGAAAGCAGCAATAAGGATGAACAATAAAGTTAATAACTTTGTTTTATATGAAAAATATAAATGGGAGTTGAAAAGGTTATAGGACTTGAAGTCATTAAGTCCCACTCGACTGAGGCGAAGTTTTGGTCTTTGTAGTATTGAACTGATATACAATAAATACATCACCGGATACATTAAGATGGACGACAAAATCAATTCACAAAAAGAGTTCTTAAGTTTGAAGATACTGTGACAGTCCTGAACTTGCACTCTCTTCAGAATCAAAGTTCAAAGGAAAGTAATAACGCCACGTTGATAAAGTTGGGAGGTACAGTGTCTGTACTCTGAAGGAGGGGGGTTAATGTTGCAGTTTTATAACTGTAGTGTAAGTGCACCTCTGGAAAGACAGTGATGGAGTGAATGATGGTGAAAGTTTTTCTTTTTCGGGTCACGCTGCCTTGGTGGGAGACGGCCGATATCTTAATAATAACAACGACGTTGATGAGTATAAATACAAGTGCAATACTTGGGTATCTTCATCTGGGAGATGTTTCGCCCTCCTGGAGACATGTAGTTGACTAGAGAGATGTAAATTACATGCCCCATCTGTGTTTATGTCAGCAATACTGGGCGATACGTCTCTCTAACAAAGGTACTCAGGGGCTACCTGGAGGTTACCTGGAGGTTATTCCGGGGATCAACGCCCCCGCGGCCCGGTCCATGACCAGGCCTCCCGATGGATCAGGGCCTGATCAACTAGGCTGTTACTGCGGGCGAGTACATGTTCTCTCTAATAATGGTTCTCTCTGATAAAGGTACTCAGGGGCGAGTACATGTTCTCTCTAATAATGGTTCTCTCTGATAAAGGTACTCAGGGGCGAGTACATGTTCTCTCTAATAATGGTTCTCTCTGATAAAGGTACTCAGGGGCGAGTACATGTTCTCTCTAATAATGGTTCTTTCTGATAAAGGTACTCAGGGGCGAGTACATGTTCTCTCTAATAATGGTTCTCTCTGATAAAGGTACTCAGGGGCGAGTACATGCTCTCTCTAATAAGAGGCTGGGGTATACAAGAGAAGACAATAAACCTAACAGAATTCTTGGCTTCGTATCTGGAAGTATAAATAACAGAAGTCCTCAGGTTGTTCTTCAACTCTATACATCCTTGGTTAGGCCTCATTTAGACAATGCTGCTCAGTTCTGGTCACCGTATTACAGAATGGATATAAATGCTCTGGAAAACGTACAGGGGAGGATGACAAAGATGATCCCATGTATCAGAAACCTTCCCTATGAGGATAGACTGAGGGGCCTGAATCTGCACTCTCTAGAAAGGCGTAGAATTAGGGGGGATATGATCGAGGTGTATAAATGGGAAACAGGAATAAATAAAGGGGATGTAAATAGCGTGCTGAAAATTTCCTGCCAAGACAGGAAATGATTTCAAGTTGGAAAAATTTAAATTCAGGAAGGATATAGGAAAGCACTGGTTTGGTAATAGAGTTGTGGATGAGTGGAGCAAACTCCCGAGTACAGTTATTCAGGCTAAAACGTTGTGTAGTTTTAAAAATGGGTTAGATAAATACATGAGTGGGTGTGGGTGGGTGTGAGTTGGACCTGACTAGCTTGTGCTGCTGGGTCTGGTGCAGTGCTCCATCCTTGAGTGGAGATGATCAGACTGGGGGGTCATTGGTCTAATCCGGGGGGGGGGGTTATAGGGCTAATCCGGGGGGGGGGGACATGGGCCTTCTCCGCATGGGTCAGTAGGCCTGTTGCAGTGTTCCTTCTGTCTTATGTTCTTATGTTCTTATTAATGTCATAATTAGGATGCTGATGACGTCTAACCAAGAAAGAATTCGAAATAATAGTTTGAAGTTTCTTAGATTTAGATTTAGAAAGGATATAGAAAAATATTGCCTTCAAAGACCACAATATATCTACCTAATCTGCTATAAAAATGACAGGATGGATAATGAGAACCTTCAAAACTAGGGACACCAGGCACATGATGATTCTCTTCAAATCGCTTGTTCTCTCTAGGCTGGAATATTGCTGTACACTAACTGCCCCCTTCAAGGCAGGAGAAATTGCTGACCTGGAGAATGCACAGAGAACTTTCACGTCTCACATAAGTGCGATAAAGCACCTTAATTACTGGGAACTGTTGAAATTCCTTGAGTTGTATTCCCTGGAACGCAGGCGAGAAATATGAATGATAATATACACTTGGAAAATCCTAGAGGGATTAGTACAAAACTTGCACACGAAAATCACTCCCTATGAAAGCAAAAGACTCGGCAGGAGATGCAACCTTGCCCCAAATGAAAAGCAGGGGCGCCACGAGTACACTGAGAGACAACACTGTTCAACTGCCTCCTAGCATACATAAGGGGGATTACCAATAGACCTCTGGCTGTCCTCAAAAAGGCGCTGGACAGGCACCTAAAATCAGTACCTGATCAGCGGGGCTGTGGTTCGTACGTCAGTTTACGTGAGGCCAGCAGTAACATCCTGGTTGAACAGGCTCTGATCCACCACGAGGGGCGTTGACCACCGAAGCCCTCTCGACATACTCCAGGTATACATACCAAGTAGTGTCATTGAAGCTAACATATGATAGCTTCGAAAATATGCTAGGGTTGGATTCGAGAAGGGCATGGGCTAGTAGGCCTACTGTAGTGGTCCTCTATTCTTATGTTCTTGTTCAACACAAGTAGTGGAGGTGGCTCGATCCTCCGTTTACCAAGGGTGAGACAGACGCCCACCCTCATAGCCAGGGTATCTCAGGAAAAAACGCAACAAGCGTAAAGTCATCAAAGGCGGGTTACACGAGGGAGACAAAGCTGTGACCACCCCTGCTGACCTGGGTTTATTTTGCTCCGTCTCCTTTCAACGATTCTTTGGTGGTAATTGGCCAAGAAACTCAACCAGGGATGAAATCTTCAAAGGGAAACCTTTTACTGGGGCTTCCTGGAGATGTATCCAGGCGAGGAGTCCTCCTGCCCCTCCCTGAGATGTCTTCCTGAAGAAGGTCTGACCACTAATTCCTATCATTCCTGTATTCCCACGGACTGACCACTAATTCCTATCATTTCATTATTCCCACGGATTGATCACTAATTCTTGTCATTTCAGTATTCCCACGGACTGACCCCTAATTCCTATCATTCCAGCATTCCCACAGATTGATCACTAATTCCTATCATTCCAGCATTCCCACGGATTGACCACTAATTCCTATCATTCCTGTATTCCCACGGATTGACCACTAATTCCTATCATTCCTGTGTTCCCACGGATTGACTACTAATTCATATCATTCCACTATTCCCATGGATTAATCACTAATTCCTATCATTCCAGTATTCCCACGGATTGATCATTAATTCCTATCATTCCAATATACCTACGGATTGACAACTAAATTCCTATCATTCCTGTGTTCCCATGGATTGACCACTAATTCCAGTATTCCCAAGGATTGATCATTAATTCCTATCATTCCAGTATACCCAAGATTTGACCACTAATTTCTATCATTTTAGTACCTCTGAAGAATTATCCACTAATTCCTATCATACCAGTATTTCTGAAGAATTAATCACTAACTCCTGTCATTACAGTTTTCCTTAAATTCTGACTACTAATTGTTATCATACCAGTATTTTTTATAGATTTGATTTCCAGTTATCATTCGAGGATAGGTTAGGTTAGGTTAGGTTAGGTTAGGTAAGGTAAGGTTAGGTTTTAGGTTAGGTTAGGTTAAATTAGGTAAGGTTAGGTTAGGTAAGGTTAGGTTAGGTTAGGTTAGGTTAAATTAGGTAAGGTTAGGTTAGGTTAGGTTAGGTAAGGTTAGGTTAGGTTAGGTTAGGTAAGGTTAGGTTAGGTTAGGTTAAATTAGGTAAGGTTAGGTTAGGTTAGGTAAGGTTAGGTTAGGTTAGGTAAGGTTAGATTAGGTTAGGTTAGGTTAGGTAAGGTTAGGTTAGGTTAGATTAGGTTAGGTTACGTTAGGTAAGGTTTGTCAGGAAACAGAACAAGTGTTTCCTGACGCGGGTCTTAGATGATGACCCGCCTTTGGAGTTTTGGTCATCTGACCGAGGCCTTCCGCTGGCTTACCGGTCCACACCTTTAAAATTATGGCCATTTATAAAGAATTAGTGTTAACATTCGAGTATTTGTAAAGAAATTACTCCCAGTTCCATATTTTAAGAATATGTAAACAAAGTCTGGCCTGGTCTCAGACAGGGCCGCGGGGGCCGCGGGGGCGTTGACCCCTGAAAATCCCTCCAGGTAATACCCAGCTACTCAGATAATTCCATCATAATGTTGAGACATAACAGAAAATTAATAATTAAGACACATTATAGTGATAAATCCATGACCATTATCAGAGGATTTCGGGGGTCAACGCCCCCGCGGCTCGGTCTGAGGCCATCCCTCATGATGGATTAGGGTCTGATCAACCAGGCTGTTAGTGCTGGCCGCATTATAGTATATCCTCTTAAACAGAAATTACAATGCAACATTAGGGAAAAAATGACAAAAGAATTAGGGAAACAAATCAAGACATTATTATATATCTAACATTGATTTAACAGTTACTTAAACAAGGGAAAATATAATTATTAAACTAAATATGTTAAATGCCAATGTGTCCCGGTGACTTGTTTAAACTAAATATGTTAAATGCCAATGTGTTCCGGTGACTTGTTTAAATGTCACCCGGACATTTAAATGCATAGTACCGACAAGATGAAGAATTAAACACCTGTGCAACATCTGCGTATCTGGCGAAACGTCTACAATAAAGATACCCAGATGTTGCACATGTGTCTAATTATTCATTTAAATTCTTAAAATCAAAATATATGTTCTTAAGCATCAGTTTTAAGATCATCTGGACTCAGTGTTTGATTGTGAGATTCTGACTTAGTTCTGACAGCTAAGTGAGGTGGGTGAAAGGTAAGACACTTGTGCAACATCTGGGTATCTTTATTGTAGACGTTTCGCCATCCAGTGGCTTTATCAATACGGATTCCAGGACATAACAAGAAAACAGAAGAACTTTATACAAAGGATGAGGTAATCAGTCCCTCAGCCTTGGAGGTGGTGTTTAGAGCACCGTGGTTGTAGAGATTCTGAAGCACAGGTAAGGAGACTGGCGCTTATATAGGCGTCAGTGAATAGGGATGTGTAGCAGACGAGGACATAGTCACTGGTACGTGGCCTGGCTACCATTCATAACCACGGTTCGAATCCCCGTCCATTCAATCTCGGTCTTACATGCCCTCTGTTCAATAATTTTACAGTTCCTTGATAAAGTGGCTTAGCGCTTCTTTTTTATTATAATAATAATAATCCTTGATAAAGTGAGAAATCACGAAAGCGCTTAGAAATTCACTATTTTTCACGGTGGTTGTTCTGCCTTTTTTATATAATACTTATAAGTAAAGAATCATTAATTGTATATTAAAATATTATTTTTAAGTAATTTTTAACTTCAGTCTTTCATAAATAAACACAGCTACCTATTGTTACTAAGTCTACTGACCCATGCGAGGCAGGTCCAAGTTCCCCACTGGCCCAAGCCAAAGCCCCAACCTAGTCAGATCAGGTTACATTCTCTTAAGGAAGGAGCATGGCATCTGACGTAGTAGCACAAGCTGGTCAGGTCTAATTAAGTTGGTATAGATTGACTGTGAAGGTTGTTGGTGCTGTGGAAAAGGTCAGTTGGGTCACAGATAGTGGCCTCTGACCCAGACATGACACAGACATGTCTGTTGAACTTTCCTACAGAAGTTCCGTAGCTCAGAGGTGAAGTGTTGGACCTGCCAATCCTAAGACCATGTTTCAAGGCCCCTCATTCATCCTTACGTTCACATACTGTATGATGTATGCAAAACAACCACGGGGGGAGTAGAATGATATCTCAAGGTCTTTCGTGTTGCAATCAACACATGAAAGTTGCAGAAAAGAGGAAGATGTCCAAGCAAATATGATCCCAAGGGACGACGTCATTGTGAAGATGTCCCCTGGGATCGTATTTGCTTGGACATCCTCCTCTTTTCTGCAACTTTGCAAGCTCCTGATGATGTTGATTACAACACGAAAGGCCTAGAGCTATCATTCTACTCCCCCCGTGGTTGTTTACATCTGTATCGCTTGGTTTGCGATATTTGCATAATATATAAAGTATGTATATATGGATGGTGGGAAGATGACATGGAAGGTAGGGAATGATACTAGTATCAGGATGGTCATCATGTGCTGGAAGGCAGGTTTAATTTCCTGACTGTGACTGGTAATTATAGAGCGGAATATTCACTGGCTGGAGCTACACCATCCTGTCTTCCTCACCCTCTCACTCTTACTATCTTCCTCCTTCCCCTTTCTCCTCTTTAACCTCCTCCTCTTCTTCCTCCTGCACTCTTGTTACTCCTAATCACCTCTTGCCTCTCTTCCTGCCTCTCATTCTCTTTCCCCTTTTCCTACATCTCCTATTTTATCTTTTTCTTTGATCTTCTCTTTCTCTCCCTCCGTCTCTCCTTTTTCATTCAAAATAACAACACACAATACTGAAGACATATAAACATTTAATAGACTTCAAACTGTGTGATAAATGGTTTAAAAAAAGAGGCCGACAAGTTGAAGATCGAGACATTTATGCAGCATATGGGAATCTTTACTGAGGAAACGTTTCGCCACACAGTGGCTTCATCAGTCCAATACAAAGAAGAAAGGTGTAAGGAGAGGAGAAGCTTGTGGTAATCAGTCCCTCAGCCTGGAGTCGATGTGTTCAGTCTATCAGTCATTCTACAAGATTGATGAACTGAACACATCGACTCCAGGCTGAGGGACTGGTTACCACAAACTCCTCCATACACCTTTCTGCTTTGTATTGGACTGATGAAGTCACTGTGTGGCGACACGTTTCCTCAATAAAGATTCCCATATGTTGCATAAGTGTCTCAGTTCTTCAGACTTCAAACTCTAGGAGGAAAACAAATGCAACTCTGTTTTGTGTTTCTTCTAAGCCTCAGTGGAGTGGGATGACTGACTGACCTGATACTGACACGATTTTATGGTATGATATAAAAAATGACTGAGTCAGTCTGAAGCATTGATGGTATTTTGTCAGGAGAAATGTGAGTTTCACATGACTCTGTTATTATTAAGGCTTGTAACAAGTTAAGAATTTGCTAACCTAACAAACCTAACATGACTCACGAAATCGTTATGACACGATTGCAAACTATACCACGGGCGGGGATAGAACCCGCGATCAGAGTCTCAAAACTCCAGACCGTCGCGTTAACCACTGGACCAGCTAGCCACAATACGATTCATCCAATTAGGTATATTTCTGCACCATAGGAAGGTTAGCATAGGTCACCACTGTGACCACAAACGCAAGTTTTTACAGGCGATACTAATCTCCAGCTAGCGTGGCCGTGACGAACTCTAGCTCAAGTCCCCTAAAAGCCGTTAACATGACTCACGAAATCGTAATCACACGATTGCAAACAAACCTAAGTTTGGCACTGATTTCAATAAAGAATGCAACAGAGAAGAAGAAAAGCAAGAGATGGAGGAAGATGAAGAGGAAGAAGATGGACATTCTTGGGATTATTATCCACGGAAGGTTAATAATCCCGGATAATCCAAAAAAGTCCAGCAGTGAGGCTTTTTCCATTTTGGGCCTTAGGTCCTCTCCAAGGATGCCACCCACAACAATCCGCTAACACCCAGGTACCAAGTTACTGATAAGTGAATAGGGCAGCAGGTGTTAGAAGACGATCACTCAGATATTTACTCCTAGGTCAACATGGGTAGCATGTGTTAGGAGACTTGCACACAGGTTCCACTCACTCCGGGTTCGAACTTAGGCTCTTCGGTGCTACTTGATCCACGACGGTTCTAATATGGTTTCAAGATGGTTGTAGATAAAAAAGTTTGATAGCAAGAGAATGGTAAATTATAGCTTCTGACTTAGAAAAATATCCTCACGGCGGTAAAGAGCTCTTGTGGCAAGGAATTGGATCTATCCTCCTCATGCTCAGCTCAACCCTGATTGTTCCCCATTCTCGAGATCCTGTATGACTCCTATATTTTCAGCATTTCCTAATATATGTATAACTCCTCAGATTCCCGTACTTCATCCCAGCTCCCACAACCAAAACCCCCCACCCCTCCATTGCACCCTCCTCCCCCAACTCTGCAGATCATCTCTCAACCCCCATCCTCTCTCTCTCTCTCTCTCTCTCTCTCTCTCTCTCTCTCTCTCTCTCTCTCTCTCTCTCTCTCTCTCTCTCTCTCTCTCACGCCCCAAGCAGACACACGTCCTCCATTTTGTCTCCCCTCTGATCCGATTGAAGTCAGACAATCTTTCTCTTCACGCGCCAGAAAACCAGATGATGAACGAGACGAAATTTGCCGCGCTAGCCTCTGTCCACATGTCCCGCGCTAGCCTCTGTCCACATGTCCCGCGCTAGCCTCTGCATTTCCTGTGCTAGCCTCTGTGACCACATTTCCTGTGCTAGCTTTTGTGAACACATTTTCTGTGCTAGCGTTTGCCTGCACATTTTGACGGATACACAAAATATTCTGATGAATAAATCACAAGTGCAACAATTTATACTGCTGAATGCTGTATAGCCCTTGTGGCTTAGCGCTTCTTTTTGATAATAATAATAATAATAATAATACTGCTGAAGCCCTGAAAGTTACGGAGTTCCTCAGCCATGATACAAGAGGGGAGGTGTGTTCGAGGTGATTATTTCTACAGCCTTGGTCAACCTGGAGTACACACAAGTCGATCGAGCATTATATATACGGGATCCCAAAGTGAAGTGCAGCAGTTGGAGATGATTTCACGAGAAACGGGGCCCGCTAAAAGTATAAATACAACGAGTGACGAGTATATATCATTTATATAATGCTACAAACTGTTTTTCCTTGCCAGACTGGTCATTACTGTCCTCAAAAATATTTTTCTTTCAACACCTACACACAAGAGGAAAGCTGTGATTTACACTCCCGTCTTTCAGACAATCGGATTTTGGGAAATTGTGTTGGAAAGGCAGGTTCATCTGCGATTCTGTGGGAGTGCCAAGCTTGATGGCCCCCAGGCAGGATCTGCAGGACCAACACTATCTCTCTTTCTCTCTCTCTCTCTCACACAGCACAAAGTAACATTTAATCACTTTCAGGGAACAAGTCTTGACGCTAGGGCGATGATTTATCATGTACTAACAGCCGCTAAATGAAGAGTTGTGTTTATTATAACGATTATTAACATGGGAGACGGGTGCCGGGGTGGGGACGACGCCAACGTCAACATGAGTTCGGGAATCTTGTTTCGAGAGACGGGTGCCGGGGTGGGGACGACGCCAACGTCAACATGAGTTCGGGAATCTTGTTTCGAGAGACGGGTGCCGGGGTGGGGACGACGCCAACGTCAACATGAGTTCGGGAATCTTGTTTCGAGAGACGGGTGCCGGGGTGGGGACGACGCCAACGTCAACATGAGTTCGGGAATCTTGTTTCGAGAGACGGGTGCCGGGGTGGGGACGACGCCAACGTCAACATGAGTTCGGGAATCTTGTTTCGAGAGACGGGTGCCGGGGTGGGGACGACGCCAACGTCAACATGAGTTCGGGAATCTTGTTTCGAGAGACGGGTGCCGGGGTGGGGACGACGCCAACGTCAACATGAGTTCGGGAATCTTGTTTCGAAAGACGGGTGCCGGGGTGGGGACGACGCCAACGTCAACATGAGTTCGGGAATCTTGTTTCGACTGTAATAGACGCTTTTTTCAGTGTTTCCTTTGGGAATCAAGGAGTTAAATGCAGGAGACGGGGTACAAGACGACCCTGTACCTTCACATCGTTTGACTCTGTGTAGAGCTGCATGACAGAGCGAGTCATGGCTTGATAAAGCTAGAAATAGAATCACGGGTTCGTGATGTTCGTAAAGAGAAGCATAGACATAAGACATAAGACATAAGAATGTAGGAACACTGCAGAAGGCCTACTGGCCCATACGAGGCAGGTCCTTAGCATGATAAAGTTCTACACAGAGTGAAACCTGATTAGATAAAACTCTACGAGGAGTGAAAATGCATTGATAAAGTTCAATGGAGAGTGAAACATGATGAAGAGTGAAACATGAATTGATGAAGCTCGACACAAAGCGAAACATGACAAGGTGAAACTCTACATAGAGTAAAACATGGCTTATTAATTCTACACACAGAGTGAAACATACATTAATAAAGCTGTATGCAGAGCGAGACACGATAAATGTCGTGATAAAGCCTTACGGAAAAAGAATCAAGACTTGATAAAGCTCTACGCAGAGCGTAACATTGTACAATTAAGCTCTATGTAGAGATATAAATGGTATAATAAAGCTTAACACAGAGTGAAGCTTAACTCGATAAAGCTCTACACAGAGTGAAACATAAATCGATAAAGCTCTACACAGAGTGAAACATAAATCGATAAAGCTCTACACAGAGTGAAACATTACTCGATAAAGATTAACACAGAGTGAAACACAACTCGATAAAGCTCTACACAGAGTGAAACATAAATCGATAAAGCTCTACACAGAGTGAAACATAAATCGATAAAGCTCTACACAGAGTGAAACATTACTTGGCGAGTGTCTACGCATAGAAAACTGAGTACATGGGAGTACACGTACGAGATAGCAGAGTAGAGGTCTTGGAAGTCCACACAGAGACTACCTGCTGATAAGAACTATCTTCTGCTTAAACTAGGCTATCCTGCCCCTTCTGCCATTCTGCCAAGCCTCTTGCCTTCATCAGTAGTAATTTCAGTGTGCAGGTTTGGGACGAATCCCTCCTGTGTCTTACAGGTGTAAACCATACTACGGGCGGGGTTTGAACCCGCGATCAGAGTCATAAAATTCCAGCGGCTAGCGCGTCGGTCTAGAGCCTTATGACAGGTGTAGATTATGATGTATCTCTCTCGCCTGCGCTTCAAGGAAACACCTCTACGAACTTCAAGTGTTCTCAGTAATTTTGATTCTTAATTGAGTTTATACGAGCTGTGAAGGTTGACGGTATATTTTTCAGCTCAGCAATTTCACCTGCCTTGAAGAGGACCGTAAGAACACAGCAATATTGCAGCTGTGATAGACTGACATCTCTTGATAGCTCTAGTTATCCATGGAATCTAAGTTCAGACTTGGTACATGACTCTCTTCACAACAACAACTACAACTTACCCATCTCTTTAGATAGGACCTACTTCCACTGGGGAATCCCGCCTACCAGCGACTATCCCCTCGTCTGCTACCCGTCCCTACCTACCTGACGATTAGTATATAAGCACCAGCCTCCTTGCCTCTGCTCCAGAATCTTCACGACTACGGTGCTCTTCACACCAACTCCAAGGCTGAGGGACTGATTACCTCATCTTTTGTACATAGTTCTACTGTCTTCAAATTATGTCCTAGAATCTGTATTGATAAAGTCTACAATAGAGATACCCAGATGTTACACATGTGTCTAAATCTTCATCTCTAGTTATCCAGACTTTCATGACTGAAGAGTTCTCTAGCAGTTGGTATAGTAATATTAGTGTGCTCTAAGATCTTGAGATAATCTCACTTTATCACTGTATCAACATCCGGAGTCCCAGACTACTCAACATCTTACCAGAAGATATCAGAAACACGTCTGGAACAAGTGTAGAAGCCTTCAAGAGGACACTGGACAAGTATCTTCACCAGGGGTGCTGTGGGGACAAAGGAACACTGTATCAACATCCGGGGTCCGAGACTACTCAACATCTTACCAGAAGATATCAGAAACACGTCTGGAACAAGTGTAGAAGCCTTCAAGAGGACACTGGACAAGCATCTTCACCAGGGGTGCTGTGGGGACAATAAAGGAACACTGTATCAACATCCGGAGTCCGAGACTACTCAACATCTTACCAGAAGATATCAGAAACACGTCTGGAACAAGTGTAGAAGCCTTCAAGAGGACACTGGACAAGCATCTTCACCAGGGGTGCTGTGGGGACAATAAAGGAACACTGTATCAACATCCGGGGTCCCAGACTACTCAACATCTTACCAGAAGATATCAGAAACACGTCTGGAACAAGTGTAGAAGCCTTCAAGAGGACACTGGACAAGTATCTTCACCAGGGGTGCTGTGGGGACAATAAAGGAACACTGTATCAACATCCGGGGTCCCAGACTACTCAACATCTTACCAGAAGATATCAGAAACACGTCTGGAACACGTGTAGAAGCCTTCAAGAGGACACTGGACAAGTATCTTCACCAGGGGTGCTGTGGGGACAATAAAGGAACACTGTATCAACATCCGGGGTCCCAGACTACTCAACATCTTACCAGAAGATATCAGAAACACGTCTGGAACACGTGTAGAAGCCTTCAAGAGGACACTGGACAAGCATCTTCACTAGGGTCCAGATCAACCAGGCTGTGATGGATGTGTGGGACAGCGGGTCTCCAGCAGCAACAGCCTGGTTGACCAGGCAAGCACTAGACGAGCCTGGTCCACGGCCGGGCTCCGTGAGTAGTTAAAGTATCGAAACTCTTCAAAGATAGTTCAAAGGTATACCTTTCCCATCTCTATGATTCCTCATTATATCTCTATCTCTATATTCCTTCTTTCTATCTCTATCTACCTTTTTCATCTCTATATTCCTTCTTTCTATCTCTGTCTACCATTTCTATCTCTATATTTCTTCTTTCTATCTCTATCTACTATTTCTATCTCTATATTCCTTCTTTCTCTCTCTATCTACCATTTCTATCTCTATATTTCTTTTTTCTTTCTCTATCTACCTTTTCCATCTTTATATTCCTTCTTTCTATCTCTATCTACCATTTCCATCTCTATATTCCTTCTTTCTATCTCTGTCTACTATTTCTATCTCTATATTCCTTCTTTCTGTTTCAATAAGCCTTTTAATCTCTCATTCTTTCAATCATCTTTAAACGGCCTGTCAACCACGCCATCCTCCACTCACTAAAAAGGTCACAAAGGGGCCATTTTGCCGGGCACGTGCACGACGTGACCATAATCTCACGTAATCGTGGGTATTTTACGTGGCCTTTATACGTGGGTATGAATGGTGGGCAGGGCGCATGCCCCAGCTCTCCCACGGTGGGTATAAAAAAGTGAATCTTGACACGTGTCATACTGAGCGAGGTGCTGAGTGCTGGAGGTGTTGTTCTGGACATGGGAGGGTGCATGGGACTGCATGGGAGAAAAGGTCATTCATGGGGAAGTATGAAGATGTGTCATGGGTGGCGGATGGGAAGGGCATGAGTTCATGGGAAAAGGCTTGTCATGGGAGGGGCATGAATGTCATGGGAGGGGCATGGGAGAAGCATGAATGTCATGGGAGGAGCATGGGAGAAGCATGAATGTCATGGGAGGGGAATGGGAGAAGCATGAATGTCATGGGAGAAACATGGGAGAAGCATGAATGTCATGGGAGGAGCATGGGAGAAGCATGAATGTCATGGGAGGAGCATGGGAGAAGCATAAATGTCATGGGAGGAGCATGGGAGAAGCATGAATGTCATGGGAAGAGCATGGGAGAAGCATGAATGTCATGGGAGGGGCATGGGAGAAGCATGAATGTCATGGGAGGAGCATGGGAGAAGCATGAATGTCATGGGAGGGGAATGGGAGAAGCATGAATGTCATGGGAGAAACATGGGAGAAGCATGAATGTCATGGGAGGAGCATGGGAGAAGCATGAATGTCATGGGAGGAGCATGGGAGAAGCATAAATGTCATGGGAGGAGCATGGGAGAAGCATAAATGTCATGGGAAGAGCATGGGAGAAGCATGAATGTCATGGGAGGAGCATGGGAGAAGCATAAATGTCATGGGAGGAGCATAAATGTCATGGGAGGAGCATGGGAGAAGCATAAATGTCATGGGAGGAGCATGGGAGAAGCATGAATGTCATGGGAGGAGCATGGGAGAAGCATGAATGTCATGGGAGGAGCATGGGAGAAGCATAAATGTCATGGGAGGAGCATGGGAGAAGCATAAATGTCATGGGAGAAGCATAAATGTCATGGGAGGAGCATGGGAGAAGCATAAATGTCATGGGAGCATGGGAGAAGCATAAATGTCATGGGAGGAGCATGGGAGAAGCATAAATGTCATGGGAGGAGCATGGGAGAAGCATGAATGTCATGGGAGGAGCATGGGAGAAGCATGAATGTCATGGGAGGAGCATGGGAGAAGCATGAATGTCATGGGAGGAGCATGGGAGAAGCATAAATGTCATGGGAGGAGCATGGGAGAAGCATGAATGTCATGGGAGGAGCATGGGAGAAGCATGAATGTCATGGGAGGGGAATTGGAGAAGCATGAATGTCATGGGAGGAGCATGGGAGAAGCATGAATGTCATGGGAGGAGCATGGGAGAAGCATGAATGTCATGGGAGGAGCATGGGAGAAGCATGAATGTCATGGGAGGAGCATGGGAGAAGCATGAATGTCATGGGAGGAGCATGGGAGAAGCATGAATGTCATGGGAGGAGCATGGGAGAAGCATGAATGTCATGGGAGGAGCATGGGAGAAGCATGAATGTCATGGGAGGAGCATGGGAGAAGCATGAATGTCATGGGAGGAGCATGGGAGAAGCATGAATGTCATGGGAGGAGCATGGGAGAAGCATGAATGTCATGGGAGGGGCATGGGAGAAGCATAAATGTCATGGGAGGAGCATAACAAGTACTGAAGTAAGTTACAGATAATATCAATGTCTCTAAGATAACAAGAGAAAGCCTCTTCAGTTTGGCTTAAAAACTGATGTTTCTTTGTAGTAGCAGTAGTTGTAGTTATAACAGCAGTAGTTGTAGTTATAACAGCAGTAGTTGTAGTTATAACAGCAGTAGTTGTAGTTATAACAGCAGTAGTTGTAGTTATAACAGCAGTAGTTGTAGTTATAACAGCAGTAGTTGTAGTTATAACAGCAGTAGTTGTAGTTATAACAGCAGTAGTTGTAGTTATAACAGCAGTAGTTGTAGTTATAACAGCAGTAGTTGTAGTTATAACAGCAGTAGTTGTAGTTATAACAGCAGTAGTTGTAGTTATAACAGCAGTAGTTGTAGTTATAACAGCAGTGCAAGTTTATAATTAGAATGGTAGCCAGAGCAGCATACAGTGGCAGAAGCCAGGCTGCAAATGGATTTAACAGCAGTAGTAGAGTAGTATAAATAGTAGTAGTAGCAGTAGTTGTAGTTATAATAGTAGTAGAGTAGTATAAATAGTAGTAGTAGCAGTAGTTGTAGTTATAACAGCAGTAGTAGAGTAGTATAAATAGTAGTAGTAGCAGTAGTTGTAGTTATAACAGCAGTAGTAGAGTAGTATAAATAGTAGTAGCAGTAGTTGTAGTTATAACAGCAGTAGTAGAGTAGTATAAATAGTAGTAGTAGCAGTAGTTGTAGTTATAACAGCAGTAGTAGAGTAGTATAAATAGTAGTAGTAGCAGTAGTTGTAGTTATAATAGGAAGTTAGCATGGAAAATAGTAGTAGTTAGGCAGTAGCTTGGTAGGTTATAGGTGAGAGTAGGCATAAATAGGTAGCGTAGTGGAAACAGTAGTAAATATAGTAGTGTAGCAGTAGTGCAGTAGTAGTAATACCAGTAGTGGAAACAGTAGTAAATATAGTAGTGGAAACAGTAGTAAATGTAGTAGTAGTAGTAGTAGTAGTAGTAGTAGTAGTAGTGCTATGTGATAACTTTTGGATGCTTCTCATTCACTTCAGATCATCACTGGTAACTACGGTAGAAACTTATGCCACACTCTGCACTATTCTTTTCGCATACATCGACATACAGGGGACTGGGGTTATGCAATATTCTATCTATATTTACATATAATTCTCTGTATTTACATATAATTCTCTATTTACATATAATTCTCTATTTACATATAATTCTCTATTTACATATAATTCTCTATTTACATATAATTCTCTGTATTTACATATTCTCTATTTACATATAATTCTCTATTTACATATAATTCTCTGTATTTACATATTCTCTATTTACATATAATTCTCTATTTACATATAATTCTCTATTTACATATAATTCTCTGTATTTACATATTCTCTATTTACATATAATTCTCTATTTACATATAATTCTCTGTATTTACATATTCTCTATTTACATATAATTCTCTATTTACATATAATTCTCTGTATTTACAAATAATTTTCTCTGTATTTACATACAGGCTCTGATCCACCAGGAGGCCTGGTCACAGACCGGGCCGCGGGGGCGTTGACCCCCGGAACTCTCTCCAGGTAATCTCCAGGTAAACATGCCTGTAAATATCATTCAGGTCATTCTGCTCAAAGTCCATTAACAAGTTATATTTATTTTGACCAACGTCTGCAGACACATAATTAAACGTTTGCTTAAACATGTATAATTTAAATTCTAGTTTCTTACTTTAAATTTGAGGTTTATTCACCCTAGTGAAGTGTAAAATAACTGGGTAGTAATATTACTAATAACTGTCCTTATTTTAGATATTAATTCAGAAGTATTAAACTAGTCAGAAGTATTTTTTTTCAGTTGTGAACTCTTAATGTTTGGATATTAGAATAATAGTGGAATTTTTAATCAAATTTTTAACTGGAACAAGATTTTAAATACAAGTTAGATTTTAGAAGTCTCTCCCAGAGTGGGTCAATATGGTAAATTTTCTATTATCATTTCAGGGGTTCCCAACCAGGGGGTGCCAGCACCCCCTGGGGGTGCGAGACATTATTCCAGGGGGTGCGAGACTTCATTCCAGGGGGTGCGAGACTTCATTCCAGGGGGTGCGAGACTTCATTCCAGGGGGTGCGAGACTTCATTCCAGGGGGTGCGAGACTTCATTCCAGGGGGTGCGAGACTTCATTCCAGGGGGTGCGAGACATCATTCCAGGGGGTGCGAGACTTCATTCCAGGGGGTGCGAGACATCATTCCAGGGGGTGCGAGACATCATTCCAGGGGGTGCGAGACATCATTCCAGGGGGTGCGAGAAGCGTCCGTCTTTTGATTTTATCGTACATATTTAAAGTATTTTTTGTATGGTATATTCAAATGTTAATTTGAGACATCCTTTCTTATCCATATGTTTGATTTTTTACATATTAAAAAAATATAATTCCTTTCTTAAGGTTTGAAAGCTAGTTCTCAATTTACTTTTTTGTATATATTTCAAGCAAGAATTATTATTATTATTATTCAAATATCATTCTGTGATATGTTTCTTTTCTGTAAGTCTGATTTTTGTTTACGTATTAGAAAGAGAGATAAATTTAGTTTGATTCCACATCCTTTATCCTTGAGCAAAGTTTAAATTGTAGGGGTGTGAGGTTAGAGAAAATTTTTTATGGTTGATCAGGCTCTGATCCACCAGGAGGCCTGGTCACAGACCGGGCTGCGGGGGCGTTGACCCCCGGAACTCTCTCCGGGTAAACTCTCCGGGTGCGGGAGTAAGAAAAGGTTGGGAACCACTGGTCTAGACTGATGGACTGAACGTATCGATTCCAGGCTGAGGGACTGGTTACCTCACTCTCCTCTTTGTCTATCGTTCTTTTTTGTATTGGACTGACGAAGCCACTCTGGCGAAACATTTCCTCAAGATTGCCAAATTTTGCGCGTGATAAGATAAGATTGAGCTTAGGAAGGTGTCGATAACGTAGATTTAGAAATCTTAATCTATTTCTCAACTATTGTCAGCTTGAATGAAATGATTACTGAACATTAAAATGGTATAAAATACCGACAGGTTGTTAGGTAAGACACATATGCAACAGTTAGGTATCTTTATTATGAAACGTTTCGCCTACACAGTAGGCTTCTTCAGTCAAGTACAGAAAAGTTGATAGAAGCAGAAGATACTTGAAGACGATGTAATCAGTCCATCACCCTTAAAGTTTTGAGGTGGTCAGTCCCTCAGTCTGGAGGGACTGACTTCTGCTTCTATCAACTTTTCTGTACTTGACTGAAGAAGCCTACTGTGTAGACGAAACGTTTCATAATAAAGATACCTAACTGTTGCATATGTGTCTTACCTAACGAAATGATTACTGAGGAATGCAACGGAACATTTATCGAAAAACTCGTTAATCGTCCTGAAGCATCGTACAGTACACTGTGAATTGCTTAGTAACAGTACTCAGGTTAAACTACGTCAGTTCCTGGAACTTTATATAAACCTCAAGAAACTTTGGAATCAAACGCTCGTCTCTTCGTCTGTACCCAACTCTCACCTTAGAGTCTTTTCTGTTCATGATTCCTTCATTCTTCATCAGAGTTCATGGTAACTTATAGTGACTAATTGCTCCTTAAGCTGAGTCTCTCTCTCTCTCTTCCTTCCCTTCATCACCCTTATCTCTATCTACCTCCGTGTATCTCCCTACCTGCATCTCTCAAATCAACTTTCCATCTCTCAATTTCTCTCTCCTTGCCTTCTTTCCCTCCTTCCTTCCTTTTCTTCCTCCCTTCCTCCCACTCTCCTTCATTCCCTCCATCTCGCTCTCCCTCCCTCCCTCCCTCTTTCCCTGCCTGTTATCACCGGTATACTACATGTCCCACGTTTACTCACCTTACAATATATGTGTTAAGATTGTAGTCTGATAAGCTGTGTGTGGTGAGACCTTTCTCTCAGCACACACTCTCAAGGTCTTCCTTGTTTCCAAGTAGCGGTCACTGGCTGCTGACAGCGCCAGAAACAGTATGGAGACATATACTGTCAGAAGGTGAGGCCCGGCCCACTAGTAGATGAATGTAAACATTGAGAAGCAATCACACTCACTCAGCAGGATGATTATAATAATAATATATCTTTATTTACTACAAGTACATGTACGAAAACCACTTCTAGTATAGGGTCCCTGCTCAGACAAGACGGATCCTGCACTGACGACGACAAAGAAATGAGCGAGATACTGAAATTGCAGTATGACTCAGTGTTCAGTGAGCCACTAACCAGTTTAAAGATAGACGATCCAAACAATTTTTTCACGAATGAACCTCAAAACCCTGCCAATACAGGCCAGATTTATGACATAACTTTAACTCCACTAGACCTTGGTTAGGCCTCATTTAGATTATGCTGCACAGTTTTGGTCGCCGCATTACAGAATGGATATAAACGCTCTGGAAAACGTAGAAAGGAGGATGACAAGGTTGATCCCATGTATCAGAAACCTTCCCTATGAGGATAGACTAAGGGCCCTGAATCTGCACTCTCTAGAAAGACGTAGAATTAGGGGGAATATGATTGAGGTGTATAAATGGAAGACAGGAATAAATAAAGGGGATGTAAATAGTGTGCTGAAAATATCTAGCCTAGACAGGACTCGCAGCAATGGTTTTAAGTTGGAAAAATTCAGATTCAGGAAGGATATAGGAAAGTACTGGTTTGGTAATAGAGTTGTGGATGAGTGGAACAAACTCCCAAGTACAGTTATAGAGGCCAGAACGTTGTGTAGCTTTAAAAATAGGTTGGATAAATACATGAGTGGATGTGGGTGGGTGTGAGTTGGACCTGATAGCTTGTGCTACCAGGTCGGTTGCCGTGTTCCTCCCTTAAGCCAATGTGACCTTTTTAATGTTCATTCTGACCTGACTAGGTTGGGTGCATTGGCTTAAGCCGGTAGAAGACTTGGACCTGCCTCGCATGGGCCAGTAGGCCTGCTGCAGTGTTCCTTCGTTCTTATGTTTCTATGTTCTTCTTATGTCCATGCACTCAGCCCCAGGCCCACACTCGTGGAACTCGGTGTTCATTAAAAACTGCAAGAAACTCCTCTCACGGGCCTTAAGTATGTTATGGAGAAGGAGCTCAGACACAGGCGAGATTCCACAGTCACTGAAAACAACAGATATAGTCCCACTCCATAAAGGTGGCAGCAAAGCAGTAGCTAAGAAATATAGACCAATAGCTTTAACGTCCCACATCATAAAAATCTTTGAAAGAGTTCTAAGAAGCAGGATAGCAAACCACCTGGACTCCCAAAAATTGCGCAACCCAGGGCAACATGGTTTTAGAGCAGGTCGCTCCTGCCTCTCGCAACTGCTTGACCACTATGATATGGTCCTAGATGCACTGGAAAACAAACAGAATGCGGATGTAGTATACACAGACTTTGCAAAAGCCTTTGACAAGTGCGACCATGGTGTAATAGCACACAAAATGCGTGCTAAAGGGATAACCGGCAAAGTAGGCAGATGGATCTTCAACTTTCTAACCAATCGTACACAAAGAGTAGTGGTAAACAGAGTTAAATCAGATGCTGCCATAGTGAAGAGCTCTGTCCCACAAGGCACAGTACTCGCACCTATCCTGTTCCTTATTCTCATATCAGACATAGACAGAGATGTAAACCACAGCGCTGTATCATTTTTTGCAGACGATACTAGGATCTGCATGAGAGTGTCATCCATTGAGGACACGGCAAAGCTCCAAGAAGATATAAACCAAGTTTTCCAATGGGCAACAGAGAACAATATGATGTTCAATGAAGACAAATTCCAACTACTCCGTTATGCAACACTGGAGGAAATAATAACTAGGACTGAGTATACTACAAACTCCAATCACTCAATAGAGCGGAAAAGTAATGTGAAGGACCTGGATGTGGTAATGTCCGAAGACCTCACCTTCAAGGATCACAACAATGCCACTATCACGTCTATGAGAAAACTGATAGGATGGATAATGAGAACATTCAAGACAAGAGATGCTAAGCCAATGATGATCCTTTTTAAATCACTTATTCTCTCTAGGCTGGAATACTGCTGTACATTAACATCCCCATTCAAGGCAGGTGAAAATGCAGAGCTAGAGTATGTACAGAGAACCTTTACTGCACGTATAAGTTCTGTCAAGCACCTTAACTACTGGGAGCGCCTGGAAGCACTTGACTTGTACTCACTAGAGGGCAGACGAGAGAGATGTATCATAATCTACACCTGGAAGATTCTGGAGGGACTGGTCACCAATATGCACACAGCAATCACTCCATACGTAAGCAAAAGACTTGGCAGGCGATGCAACATACCCCCAGTGAAAAGTAGGGCGTTACTGGTACACTAAGAGAAAACACAAGTGTCCGGGGCCCAAGACTGTTCAACAGCCTCCCACCAGCAATGAGGGGCATTACGGGAAGACTCCTGGTTGTCTTCAAGAGGGAGCTGGACAGATACCTAAAGATGTGCCTGATCAGCCGGGCTGTGGTTCGTATGTTGGATTGCGTGCGGCCAGCAGTAACAGCCTCGTTGATCAGACCCTGATCCACCGGGAGGCCTGGTCGTGGACCGGGCTGCGGGGGCGTTGATCCCCGGAATACCCTCCAGGTAGACTCCAGGTAGACCATAGCTGACATCAGTGACATACTACTGTATACAAAGCCGCTTGTTATGCTGAGAATGTCGGGCATATTAGGTCAGTGTCCCAGGATGCGACCCACACCAGTCCACTAACACCCAGGATGCGACCCACACCAGTCCACTAACACCCAGGATGCGACCCACACCAGTCCACTAACACCCAGGATGCGACCCACACCAGTCCACTAACACCCAGGATGCGACCCACACCAGTCCACTAACACCCAGGATGCGACCCACACCAGTCCACTAACACCCAGGATGCGACCCACACCAGTCCACTAACACCCAGGATGCGACCCACACCAGTCCACTAACACCCAGGATGCGACCCACACCAGTCCACTAACACCCAGGATGCGACCCACACCAGTCCACTAACACCCAGGTACCATTTTACTGATGGGTGAACATAGACAACAGGTGTAAAGAAACACGCCCAACGTTTCTACCCTGGCTGGGAATCGAACCCACACACTTGCCGTGTAAAGCGAGAGCTTTAGCCACCAGGAGTTTAGGGTATCACAAAATTAAATCAACAGTACCTTCATTCTCACATTCATAAATCAAACCAGACTCTCGTAGCTACGTATTTCAATCATAAATCTGACTTAGCATATAAGAACATAAGAAATAACACTGTAACAACCCTATTGGCCAATATTGGGCAAATTCTCAAATCCAACCCACTGTCAAAAATATTTGCCCAACCCGAAACCCTCTCCAGGTAAACTCCAAGTAAACTCATTTTCAGTGATAATCTTTCTAACTCATGTGCAAATCCCCCTGAAATCCGACCCCTCTTATCAGGGTTGTAGTCTCAGGAGGGAAGGTACAGATTGGTACAGACCTACAATCAACTTCGACAACCTCTACTAGTGAGAACGGCTGGATTTGAGAGGGACCTGACCTCCCAGCATCTGAGTTCTTACCTCTTCTAGTGACCTACGTCTCACCTCTTGGCGCTATATAAGTGCTCCATCCTGTCACTTCATCTCCATATTGTTTCATTCCATGGAACAATGCTCTTCTCCAGACTGAGGGACTGACCACCTCAAAACTTTAAGGGTGATGGACTGATTACATCGTCTTCAAGTATCTTCTGCTTCTATCAACTTTTCTGTACTCGACTGAAGAAGCCTACTGTGTAGGCGAAACGTTTCAAAATAGATACCTAACTGTTGCATATGTGTCTTACCTAACAACAGGCAAGGGGGTAACTGCCCCCCCCCCCTTAAATTTAGAAAACACGAATATAAATACCACACCAGCAGTTCCAGAGTAAGTTATGGTGACCAGATAAACAAAAACGCATTCACCATCATTCGTACAATAGCTAGTTGAGCGTAGATATTCAGTACAATAATTTAAATTAGACACCTGTGTAATATTCGGTTATCTTTTCCCCGGAAACATTTCGCTACGCAGTGACTTCTTCAGTCTAATGCAGAGAATGGTGGATGATGAGAGGTTTGAAGTAATCAGTCTCTCATTTATCTGGCCGGTTTTGTAAACTATTCACATAATAATCGCATCTTACTGTGTCCCGTAGCTCGGTTGGTGGTGCACTCATCTCACACCTTGAAGTCCAGGGTTAGATACCCGGTACGGGTGGAAACACTAGGACGTGTTTCCTTAAAACACTTGCTGTCCCTGTTCACCCATCAGTAAAATAGGTACCTGGGTGTTAGTCGACTGGTGTGGGTCGCATCCTGGGACAAAATTGACCTAATTTGTCAGAAATACTCTGCATAACAAGTACATATACTTGTAGAAATAATAATAATAATAATAATTATTATTATTATTATTATTATTATTATTATTATTATTATTATTATTATTATTATTGCACCATTATTTAACATAAATTACATCTATAGACCAAAATGTTAATTTCTGTTTAATTATGTTTTTTTACGTTAATTAACCTGTGAATTTTCTCAGACTATAAAAGTCACTAAGAAAAATGCGAATAACAATGTACTTGAAACAGAAAATATGAAAATGCGTCAACCAATAGGCCTACTGGCCTTAGGCCTACTGGCCTAAATGACTTGAATATTAAAATGTTGATAATTAAGACACATGTGCAACAATTATCTTTATTTCGAAACGTTTCGCCTACACAGTAGTCTTCTTCAGTCGAGTACAGAAAAGTGAGTAGAAGCAACAGAGATGTATAGACGATGTCATCAGTCCATCACCTTTGAGGACGTAGTATTAAGGTGGTCAGTCCCTCAGCCTGGACAAGAGTTTTGTTCCATAAACAAATAACCCGCACATAGAAGAGAGGAGCTTACGACAACGTTTCGGTCCGACTTTGACCATTTAAAAAGTCACATTAGCGATAATGGTCCAAGTCGAACCGAAACGTTGTCGTAAGCTCCTCTCATCTATATACGGGTTGTGTATCGTTCCAGTCACAGTATTGTGACTCTTTTTCGGTATTTGTACCATAGTCTGGAACAATGTGAAGTTGTAGCAACAGTATGGAGACTTATATACTGTCAGAAGGTGAGGTGCATAATAATAGTGGATCACAGAATCTAAACACTGACAGATCTCTTCCCTCTCAAATCCGTTCCTTCTCATTTGGAAAACTTATCCAAGACTTAATGAAGCAGGATTTAGCACGGTGCGTTATAAAACATAGATAACTCTGTTAAATGTGTGGCTAAGATAAAGATGTTGTGGGTACAGTAAGACGTTTCGCTTATTGAGAGTGAAATATTGATCTGTTCCAAGTGTGTTTGTATCGCCATTATTTGTGGGTACTCTGCCTTCCTGTCATACTGGGCAGGTGGTTACTCTGCCTTCCTGTCATACTGGGCAGGTGGTTACTCTGCCTTCCTGTCATACTAGGCAGGTGGTTACTCTGCCTTCCTGTCATACTGGGCAGGTGGGTACTCTGCCTTCCAAGTATCTTCTGCTTCTATCAACTTTTCTGTACTCGACTGAAGAAGCCTACTGTGTAGGCGAAACGTTTCGAAATAAAGATACCTAACTGTTGCATATGTGTCTTACCTAACAGCCTTCCTGTCATACTAGGCAGGTGGGTACTCTGCCTTCCTGTCATACTAGGCAGGTGGGTACTCTGCCTTCCTGTCATACTAGGCAGGTGGTTACTCTGCCTTCCTGTCATACTAAGCAGGTGGGTACTCTGCCTTCCTGTCATACTAGGCAGGTGGGTACTCTGCCTTCCTGTCATACTAGGCAGGTGGTTACTCTGCCTTCCTGTCATACTAGGCAGGTGGTTACTCTGCCTTCCTGTCATACTAGGCAGGTGGTTACTCTGCCTTCCTGTCATACTAGGCAGGTGGTTACTCTGCCTTCCTGTCATACTAGGCAGGTGGTTACTCTGCCTTCCTGTCATACTAGGCAGGTGGTTACTCTGCCTTCCTGTCATACTGGGCAGGTGGTTACTCTGCCTTCCTGTCATACTGGGCAGGTGGGTACTCTGCCTTCCTGTCACACTGGGCAGGTGGTTACTCTGCCTTCCTGTCATACTAGGCAGGTGGGTACTCTGCCTTACTGTCATACTGGGCAGGTGGTTACTCTGCCTTCCTGTCATACTAGGCAGGTGGTTACTCTGCCTTCCTGTCATACTAGGCAGGTGGTTACTCTGCCTTCCTGTCATACTAGGCAGGTGGGTACTCTGCCTTCCTGTCATACTGGGCAGGTGGTTACTCTGCCTTCCTGTCATACTAGGCAGGTGGTTACTCTGCCTTCCTGTCATACTAGGCAGGTGGTTACTCTGCCTTCCTGTCATACTAGGCAGGTGGTTACTCTGCCTTCCTGTCATACTGGACAGGTGGTTACTCGTCCTTCCTGTCATACTGGGCAGGTGGGTACTCTGCCTTCCTGTCATACTAGGCAGGTGGTTACTCTGCCTTCCTGTCATACTAGGCAGGTGGGTACTCTGCCTTCCTGTCATACTGGGCAGGTGGGTACTCTGCCTTCCTGTCATACTAGGCAGGTGGGTACTCTGCCTTCCTGTCATACTAAGCAAGTGGGTACTCTGCCTTCCTGTCATACTGGGCAGGTGGTTACTCTGCCTTCCTGTCATACTAGGCAGGTGGTTACTCTGCCTTCCTGTCATACTGGGAACATGGTCACTCTGCCTTCCTGTCATACTGGGAACGTGGTCACTCTGCCTTCCTGTCATACTGGGAACGTGGTCACTCTTCCTTCCTGTCAAACTGGGAAGGTGGTCACTCTTCCTTCCTGTCATACTGGGAAGGTGGTCACTCTTCCTGTCATACTGGGAAGGTGGTCACACTTCCTGTCATACTGGGAAGGTGGTCACTCTTCCTGTCATACTGGGAAGGTGGTCACTCTTCCATCCTGTCATACTGGGAAGGTGGTCACTCTTCCATCATGTCATACTGGGAAGGTGGTCACTCTTCCTGTCATCCTGGGAAGGTGGTCACACTTCCTGTCATACTGGGAAGGTGGTCACTCTTCCTGTCATACTGGGAAGGTGGTCACTCGTCCTTCCTGTCATACTGGGAAGGTGGTCACTCTTCCATCCTGTCATACTGGGAAGGTGGTCACTCTTCCTGTCATACTGGGAAGGTGGTCACTCTTCCTGTCATACTGGGAAGGTGGTCACACTGTCATACTGGGAAGGTGGTCACTCTTCCTGTCATACTGGGAAGGTGGTCACTTGTCCTTCCTGTCATACTGGGAAGGTGGTCACTCTTCCTGTTATACTGGGAAGGTGGTCACTCGTCCTTCCTGTCATACTGGGAAGGTGGTCACTCTTCCTGTCATACTGGGAAGGTGGTCACTCTTCCTGTCATACTGGGAAGGTGGTCACTCTGTCATACTGGGAAGGTGGTCACTCTTCCTGTCATACTGGGCAGGTGGCCACTCGTCCTTCCTGTCATACTGGGAAGGTGGTCACTCTTCCTGTTATACTGGGAAGGTGGTCACTCTTCCTTCCTGTTATACTGGGAAGGTGGTCACTCTTCCTGTTATACTGGGAAGGTGGTCACTCTTCCTGTCATACTGGGAAGGTGGTCACTCTTCCTTCCTGTCATACTGGGAAGGTGGTCACTCTTCCTGTTATACTGGGAAGGTGGTCACTCGTCCTTCCTGTCATACTGGGAAGGTGGTCACTCTTCCTTCCTGTTATACTGGGAAGGTGGTCACTCTTCCTGTTATACTGGGAAGGTGGTCACTCTTCCTGTCATACTGGGAAGGTGGTCACTCTTCCTGTTATACTGGGAAGGTGGTCACTCTTCCTTCCTGTTATACTGGGAAGGTGGTCACTCTTCCTTCCTGTTATACTGGGAAGGTGGTCACTCTTCCTTCCTGTTATACTGGGAAGGTGGTCACTCTTCCTTCCTGTTATACTGGGAAGGTGGTCACTCTTCCTTCCTGTTATACTGGGAAGGTGGTCACTCTTCCTTCCTGTTATACTGGGAAGGTGGTCACTCTTCCTTCCTGTTATACTGGGAAGGTGGTCACTCTTCCTTCCTGTTATACTGGGAAGGTGGTCACTCTTCCTTCCTGTTATACTGGGAAGGTGGTCACTCTTCCTTCCTGTTATACTGGGAAGGTGGTCACTCTTCCTTCCTGTTATACTGGGAAGGTGGTCACTCTTCCTTCCTGTTATACTGGGAAGGTGGTCACTCTTCCTGTCATACTGGGAAGGTGGTCACTCTTCCTGTCATACTGGGCAGGTGGTCACTCTTCCTGTCATACTGGGAAGGTGGTCACTCTTCCTGTCATACTGGGCAGGTGGTCACTCTTCCTGTTATACTGGGAAGGTGGTCACTCGTCCTTCCTGTTATACTGGGAAGGTGGTCACTCTTCCTGTCATACTGGGCAGGTGGTCACTCTTCCTGTTATACTGGGAAGGTGGTCACTCTTCCTTCCTGTTATACTGGGAAGGGGGTCACTCTTCCTGGCATGCTGGGAAGGTGGTCACTCTTCCTGTCATACTGGGAAGGTGGTCACTCTTCCTGTTATACTGGGAAGGTGGTCACTCTTCCTGTTATACTGGGAAGGTGGTCACTCTTCCTGTTATACTGGGAAGGTGGTCACTCTTCCTGTTATACTGGGAAGGTGGTCACTCTTCCTGTCATACTGGGAAGGTGGTCACTCTTCCTGTCATACTGGGAAGGTGGTCACTCGTCCTTCCTGTTATACTGGGAAGGTGGTCACTCTTCCTGTTATACTGGGAAGGTGGTCACTCTTCCTGTCATACTGGGAAGGTGGTCACTCTTCCTGTCATACTGGGAAGGTGGTCACTCTTCCTGTTATACTGGGAAGGTGGTCACTCGTCCTTCCTGTTATACTGGGAATGTGGTCACTCTTCCTTCCTGTTATACTGGGAAGGTGGTCACTCTTCCTTCCTGTTATACTGGGAAGGTGGTCACTCTTCCTTCCTGTTATACTGGGAAGGTGGTCACTCTTCCTTCCTGTTATACTGGGAAGGTGGTCACTCTTCCTGTCATACTGGGAAGGTGGTCACTCTTCCTGTCATACTGGGAAGGTGGTCACTCTTCCTGTCATACTGGGAAGGTGGTCACTCTTCCTGTCATACTGGGAAGGTGGTCACTCGTCCTTCCTGTCATACTGGGAAGGTGGTCACTCTTCCATCCTGTCATACTGGGAAGGTGGTCACTCTTCCTGTCATACTATGCAGGTGGTCACTCTTCCTTCCTGTCATACTGGGAAGGTGGTTGCTCGTCCTTCCTGTCATACTGGGAAGGTGGTCACTCTTCCTGTCATACTGGGAAGGTGGTCACTCTTCCTGTCATACTGGGAAGGTGGTCACTCTTCCTGTCATACTGGGAAGGTGGTCACTCTTCCTGTCATACTGGGAAGGTGGTCACTCTTCCTTCCTGTCATACTGGGAAGGTGGTCACTCTTCCTGTCATACTGGGAAGGTGGTCACTCTTCCTGTCATACTGGGCAGGTGGTCACTCTTCCTGTCATACTGGGAAGGTGGTCACTCTTCCTGTCATACTGGGAAGGTGGTCACTCTTCCTGTCATACTGGGAAGGTGGTCACTCTTCCTGTCATACTGGGCAGGTGGTCACTCTTCCTGTCATACTGGGCAGGTGGTCACTCTTCCTGTCATACTGGGAAGGTGGTCACTCTTCCTTCCTGTCATACTGGGAAGGTGGTCACTCTTCCTGTCATACTGGGAAGGTGGTCACTCTTCCTTCCTTGTATACTGGGAAGGTGGTCACTCTTCCTTCCTGTTATACTGGGAAGGTGGTCACTCGTCCTTCCTGTTATACTGGGAAGGTGGTCACTCTTCCTTCCTGTTATACTGGGAAGGTGGTCACTCTTCCTTCCTGTTATACTGGGAAGGTGGTCACTCTTCCTGTTATACTGGGAAGGTGGTCACTCTTCCTGTCATACTGGGAAGGTGGTCACTCTTCCTGTCATACTGGGAAGGTGGTCACTCTTCCTGTCATACTGGGCAGGTGGTCACTCTTCCTGTCATACTGGGAAGGTGGTCACTCTTCCTGTCATACTGGGAAGGTGGTCACTCTTCCTGTCATACTGGGCAGGTGGTCACTCTTCCTGTCATAATGGGCAGGTGGTCACTCTTCCTGTCATACTGGGAAGGTGGTCACTCTTCCTGTCATACTGGGAAGGTGGTCACTCTTCCTTCCTGTCATACTGGGAAGGTGGTCACTCGTCCTTCCTGTTATACTGGGAAGGTGGTCACTCTTCCTGTCATACTGGGCAGGTGGTCACTCTTCCTGTCATACTGGGAAGGTGGTCACTCTTCCTGTCATACTGGGAAGGTGGTCACTCTTCCTTCCTGTCATACTGGGAAGGTGGTCACTCTTCCTGTCATACTGGGCAGGTGGTCACTCTTCCTGTCATACTGGGCAGGTGGTCACTCTTCCTTCCTCTCATACTGGGCAGGTCGTAGTCATACCTTACCAAATATCCCCCCACACTACACCAAACCTCCCACACTACACCAAATCTCCCACATTACACCAAACCTCCCACACTACACCAAACCTCCCACACCAAACATCCCACACTACACCAAACCTCCCACACTACACCAAATCTCCCACATTACACCAAACCTCCCACACTACACCAAACCTCCCACACCAAACCTCCCACACTACACCAAACCTCCCACACTACACCAAACCTCCCACACTACACCAAACCTCCCACACTACACCAAACCTCCCACAACAAACCTCCCATACCAAACCTCCCACACTACACCAAACCTCCCACACTACACCAAACCTCCCACACTACACCAAACCTCCCACACTACACCAAACCTCCCACACACTACACCAAACCTCCCACACACTACACCAAATCTCCCACATTACACCAAACCTCCCACACTACAGCAAACGTCCCACTCCAAACCTCCCCCACTACACCAAACCACCCACACAAACCTCCCACACTACACCAAGCCTCCCACACCAAAGTCCCCACACTACACCAAACCTCCCACACCACACCAAACCTCCCACACCAAACCTCCCACACTACACCAAACCTCCCACACCAAACCTCCCATACCAAACCTTACACACTACACCAAAGCTCCCATACCCCCACAGAATCTCTCACGTTACACGAAATCTTCCCATTCCTCACAAAATCTCCCCACACCTCTCTCACCACACCTCTAATCTCCCCACACATCTAATCTCCCCACACCCCTAATCTCCCCACACCCCTAATATCCCCAAACCTCTAATCTCCCCATACCTCTCTCCCCACACCTCTAATCTCCCCACACCTCTAATCTCCCCACACCTCTAATCTCCCCACACCTCTAATCTCCCCACACCTCTAATCTCCCCACACCTCTAATCTCCCCACACCTCTAATCTTCCCACACCTCTCTCCCCACACCTCTAATCTCCCCACACCTCTAATCTCCCCAAACCTCTAATCTCCCCACACCCCTAATATCCCCACACCCCTAATATCCCCAAACCTCTAATCTCCCCACACCACTAATCTCCCCACACCTCTAATCTCCCCCACACCTCTCTCCCCACACCTCTAATCTCCCCACACCTCTAATCTCCCCAAACCTCTAATCTCCCCACCCCCCAAATATCCCCCCACCCCTAATATCCCCAAACCTCTAATCTCCCCACACCCCTAATATCCCCACACCCCTAATATCCCCAAACCTCTAATCTCCCCACACCTCTAATCTCCCCACACCTCTAATCTCCCCACACCTCTAATCTCCCCACACCTCTAATCTCCCCAAACCTCTAATCTCCCCCACACCTCACAAGGTAGACAACCTGTTTCAATCTCGAGCAAATGAGACGTCTGGCCATGTCTCCTTAGCATCCGCTGCCACTGTTCACCTAGCACCTACTAACACCTGCTTTCCCTCGTCACATAGACGCAAATAGATACCTGAGTATTAGTCTCCTAACACCTGATGCCTCGTATTCTCTATCGCCATCGTTATAACTGTACAAAAATAAGGACAGGAGATAAGAGGCATGGTGCTAGTAAGAGAGGAACAAGAGAGGCGTAAGGAAGCAGGTAAGAGAGAATAAATAACTGAAAAAGGGGGTAGTCAGGAGGAGAG